>NC_069692.1:10151400-10454430 GCF_023699985.2 Odocoileus virginianus | reverse complement strand
GTTTAAAGACTCATCATTGATAATTTACAAAGTTTACAGTCTATCAAATTACATCTATAGTTACGATTATATAAAGACACAAAACTATTGGGATATTTTTGAACCCAATATTTCAAATGCTACTACAAAATATAATTCACAACGCCCTCCCTCCATGAAGCATGTAACTGATAAACAGAGACTGCCAAAATCACCCTGAAACATGAGTGCTGGGTAGTCAGCAAGGTTATTCATTGGCTTCTGTATTACATCATGGTAGAATAGCTCAAATTTGAGCTTTGGCAAAAAATTACAAATTATCCAGGTCCTAGACCTTGAAGTCTCTTAAATGTAAAATTCTTATATGCCAAGAGTGTTGCCTAGCAATAGAAGGTATTTACCTCTATCTCAGAGTTTGAAAAGGGGCAACAAATAGGCAAGTACAGTGCTTTTACTGATTATTAGAATTACATGGTTAAAATGACAGTCTTATTTTAGTTCACAAAAAAATTAAACTAAATTTTTTTTTCATTTTAGGGTTTTCTCTTTAGTTTTCAATCTCTGAAATATCCTTCCTTCTGTTTCCAAGTGATATTAGCTGAACACAAATGAAGTTATTAAGCACTTAAAATTTCCATGGAAAAAATAATCAAGCTCAATTTGATTTTATCAACATCTGTATTCATACATATATATATAAAAAACATTAAAATATACACAATTAGTAAAAAGTGTTCCTAGTTCAAACAAGACAATGGTGCCCACTATCGCCACTATTATTCAACATAGTTCTAGAAGTACTGCCACAGCAATCACAGAAGAAAAAGAAATAAAAGGATCCAGATTGGAAAAGAAGTAGTAAAACTCTTACTGCTTACAGACAACATGATACTATACATAGAAAATCCCAAAGATATTATCAGAAAATTACTAGAGTCAATCAGTGAATTTAGTGAAGTCACAGGATACAAAATCAATCAATACACAGAAATTATTTGCATTCCTATATACTAACAATGAAAAATCAGAAAGAGAAATTAAGGAATCAATCCCATTTACCACTGCAACAAAAAGAATAAAATACCAAGGAATAAACCTACCTAGGGAGACAAAATAGCTGTATACAGAAAACTGTAAGATGCTGATGAAAAAATCAAAGACAACATAAACAGATGGAGAGATATACCATGTTTTCGGATTGGAAGAATCAATATTGTGAAAATGACTATACTACCCAAAGCAATCGACAGATTCAATGCATCCCTATCAAATTACCAATGGCTTTTTTCACACAACTAGAACAACAACAACAAAAAATCTCACAATTTGTATGGAAACACAAAAGACCCTGAGTAGCCAAAAAATTCTTGAGAAAGAAGAATGGAGCTGGAGGAATCAACCTTCCTGACTTCAGACTATACTACAAAGCTACAGTCATCAAGACAGTATGGTACTGGCACAAAAACAGAAATATAGACCAGTGGAGCAAGACACAAAGCTCAGAGATGAACCCACATACCTATGGGCACCTTATCTTTGACAAAAGAGGCAAGAATATACAATGGAGAAGAGACAGTCTCTTCAATAAGTGGTGGTGGGAAAACTGGACAGCCACATGTGAAAGAATGAAATTAGAACACTTCCTCACACCATACACAAAGATAAACTCAAAATGGATTAAAGAACTAAATGTAAAACAAGAAACTGTAAAACTCTTAAGAGGAAAGCATAGGCAGAATACACTTTGGCATAAATCACAGCAAGATCCTCTATGACCCACCTTCTAGATTAAGGGAAATAAAAACAAAAACAAACAAGGGAGACCTTACAAAACTTGAAAGTTTTTGAACAGCAAAGGAAACTATAAACAAGGTAAAAGACAACAAAAGACAACTGTCAGAATGGGAGAAAACAACAGCTAATGAAACAACTAACAAAGGATTAATCTCCAAAATAGATAAGCAGCTCATGCAGCTCAATACCAGAAAAACAAACAACTCAACCAAAAAGTGAGCAGAATACCTAAACAGACATTTCTCCAAAGAAGATATACAGATAGCTAAAGGCTAATAGAATTTTGCCAAGAGAGCGCACTGGTCATAGCAAACACCCTCTTCCAACAACACAAGAGAAGACTCTACACATGGACATCACCAGATGGTCAACACCAAAATCAGATTGATTATATTCTTTGCAGCCAAAGATGCAGAAGCTCTATACAGTCACCAAAAACAAGACCAGGAGCAGACTGTGGCTCAGATCATGAATTCCTTATTGCCAAATTCAGACTTAAACTGAAGAAAGTAGGGAAAACCACTAGACCATTCAGATATGACCTAAATCAAATCCTTTATGACTATACAGTGGAAGTGAGAAATAGATTCAAGGGACTAGATCTGATAGACAGAGTGCCTGATGAACTATGGACGGAGGTTCGTGACACTGTACAGGAGACAGGGATCAAGACCATCCCCATGGAAAAGAAATGCAAAAAGGCAAAATGGCTGTCTGAGGAGGCCTTACAAATAGCTGTGAAATGAAGAGAAGCGAAAAGTAAAGGAGAAAAGGAAAGATATTTCCATTTGAATGCAGAGTTCCAAAGAATAGCCAGGAGAGATGAGAAAGCCTTCCTCAGCAATCAATGCAAAGAAATAGAGGAAAACAACAGAACGGGAAAGACTAGAGATTGCTTCAAGAAAATTAGAGATACCAAGGGAACATTTCATGCAAAAATGGGCTCAATAAAGGACAGAAATGGTATGGACCTAAAAGAATCAGAAGATATTAAGGAGAGGTGGCAAGAATACACGAAGAACTGTACAAAAAAGATCTTCATGACCCAGATAATCACAATGGTGTGATCCCTCACCTAGAGCCAGACATCCTGGAATGTGAAGTCAAGTGGGCCTTAGAAAGCATCACTACGAACAAAGCTAGTGGATGTGATGGAATTCCAGTTGAGCTATTTCAAATCCTGAAAGATGATGCTGTGAAAGTGCTGCACTCAATATGCCAGCAAATTTGGAAAACTCAGCAGTGGCCACAGGACTGGAAAAAGTCAGTTTTCATTCAAATCCCTAAGAAAGGCAATCCCAGAGAATGCTCAAACTACCGCACAATTGCACTCATCTCACACGCTAGTAAGGTAATGCTCAAAATTCTCCAAGCCAGGCTTCAGCAATACGTGAACCAAGAACCAATACGTGAATCAAGCTGGTTTTAGAAAATGCAGAGGAACCACAGATCAAATTGCCAATATCCACTGGATCATTGAAAAAAGCAAGAGAGTTCCAGAAAAACATCTATTTCTGCTTTATTGACTATGCCAAAGCCTTCGACTGTGTGGATCACAATAAACTGTGGAAAATTCTTAAGGAGATGGGAATACCAGACCACCTGAACTGCCTCTTGAGAAACCTGTATGCAGGTCAGGAAGCAACAGTTAGAACTGGACATGGAACAACAGACTGGTTCCAAATAGGAAAAGGAGTATGTCAAGGCTGCATATTGTCACCCTGCTTATTTAACTTATATGCAGAGTACATCATGAGAAATGCTGGGCTGGAAGAAGCACAAACTGGAATCAAGATTGCCAGGAGAAATATCAATAACCTCAGAATGCAGATGACACCACCCTTATGGCAGAAAGTGAAGAGGAACTAAAAAGCTTTTTGATGAAAGTGAAAGAGGAGAGTGAAAAAGTTGGCTTAAAGCTTAACATTCAGAAAACTAAGATCATGGCATCTAGTCCCATCACTTCATGGGAAATAGATGGGGAGACAGTGGAAACAGTGTCAGACTTTATTTTTTTGGGCTCCAAAATCACTGCAGATGGTGATTGCAGCCATGAAATTAAAAGACATGTATTCCTTGGAAGGAAAGTTATGACCAACCTAGATAGCATATTAGAAAGCAGAGACATTACTTTGCCAATAAAGGTCCATCTGGTCAAGGCTATGGTTTTTCCAGTGGTCATGTATGGATGTGAGAGTTGGACTGCGAAGAAGGCTGAGTGCCAAAGAATTGATGCTTTTGAGCTGTGGTGTTGGAGAAGACTCTTGAGAGTCCCTTGGACTGCAAGGAGATTCAACCAGTCCATCCTAAAGGAGATCAGTCCTGGGTGTTCATTGGAAGGACTGATGCTGAAGCTGAAACTCCAGTACTTTGGCCACCTCATGTCAAGAGCTGACTCATTGGAAAAGACCCTGATGCTGGGAGGGATTGGGGGCAGGAGGAGAAGGGGATGACAGAGGATGAGATAGCTGGATGGCATCACCGATTCGATGGGCATGGGTTTGAGTAAACTCTGGGAGTTTGTGATGGACAGGGAGGCCTGGCGTGCTGCAATTCATGGGGTCGCATAGAGTCAGACACGACTGAGAAACTGAACTGAATAAATACATGAAAAGATGCTCAATGTCACTCATAATTCAGTTCAGTTTTCTCATCTCATCAAAACTACATATGACCCAGCAATCGTACTACTGGGCACATACCCTGAGAAAACCAAAACTGAGACATATGTACCCCAATATCCACTGCAGCACCATTTACAATAGCTAAGATAGGGAAGCAACCTAGATGCCCATCAATAGATGAACATATAAAAAAGATGTGGTACATATATACAATGAAATATTACTGTCATAAAAAGGAATGCATTTGAGTCAGTTCTAATGAGATGGATGAACCTAGAGCCTAATATACAGAGTGAAGTAAGTCAGAAGGAGAAAAACAAGTATCATATATTAATAATACATATACATGGAACCTAGAAAAATGGTACTGATGAATCTATTTGCAGGGCAGCAATGTAGACACAGACATAGCGAACAAACTTGTGGACACAGTAGGGGAAGGAGAAGCTGGGAGAAATTTAGAGAGTAGCATGGAATCATATACATTACCATACATAAAACAGATAGCCAGTGGGAATTTTCTGTTTGATGCAGGGAGCTCAAACTAATGCTCTGTGGCAACATAGAGGGGATCAGGTGGGAGGTGAGAGGGGGGTTCAGGAGGAAGGAGACGTATGTATAACTATGACTGATTGATGTATGGTGGAAACCAACACAATATTATAACCTAGTTATCCTCCAATTAAAAATAAATAAAATTTAAAATATTACTGGTTCATGTGACAACTTTTTGATTTTTCATGTTCTACAAAGAGTACCATGACTTTCAAGAATTCTGTCTACAGAGTTTAAGGATAAAGATCACAAGATAGCAGGTTAGATTTGGTATCATTCTTTAACATAAGAAAGATCTCTATACCTGAGAAGGCATTCATTTTACTTGGATTGTTCAGCGTAAGAATGCCAATGCCATTGTTTTCCTTCTGAAGGTCAACGGATCCACCAGGAAACTGTTCAAGTTTTTTTTTCACTTCTTCTTCATGGAAGCCATGAGAAGTATTATAAAGTGACAATCCTATCTGATGCAGCAATTTTGTCTTTACAGGGTTAGGCGATGTCTTCAAAAGACTTCTTGCCATTTCTGGAAAAAAGAGAGAAGTATGCAGTAGTCTAGCTAAACAGACACTTTTCTAATATAATACATTAACAGGCTTTAGCGAGAGACCTTTCTGTTTACTGGAAGGACTTCCCTACTTCTCAAAGCACTCTTAAGTACAAGATTGCTTCCCTTCTCCCAGTTTCTCAAACCAAAAAATTTACAAAGTACATTATTTCAGTATATCAGTGGGAGATGATGACAGGGCATTTACTGAGATCCAACGCACTAGGAGGGTTTAGAAAACTGTTGCTATTCTGTAGTGAGCACCATCTCCTGCCTTCAGGGAGTCTTCTTCATGATGGCAGTTCTTCTAACTCTAAATCTAAGAAAAAATTCAGTCCAAAAGTCCCTTTGGGAACAACCTCTAGGCAGAAATGCAACAGAGCAGTATTCTTGGTATTAACCTTACCTTATGTAATGCTTTCACAGAAAAAGCTGGAAGGAGTCCTGAGGAAAATGGGGAAAGAAATAGGAACACATGTGTAAGGTTTCTGCATCCCCCGAAGTTCTGTCAACTCTTCTCATTTTATATATCTCATCTCCAGATAACTGCCTATTTGTTGCAACAACATGAAACTATTTCCACTGGTACTGCTGCCACTTTGGATTTTCTCTCTTCTGATTTCCCTTCTTTCCTCCTTTTCGTCTCTACTGCCTTCTCTCTCACGCACCCCTCTCTGCCTCTCAGCTTATGTGGGACATGGAACCAGGGGCTGCCTTTATCTTGGGAAAGCATTTGAAGAAGATTAAAGCTGTAGGGCTCAGGGTTCCTTAGGCCTGCTTCTAGTCTAGGAAAAATAAGCTCTCAAGGTCACTGGCCAGATCAGTTCACAAAACTGAGAGGCCTACACAGAGAGAGCCAAACACAACATGACCAAGCTGGCTTTTGCCTACAATGCTCTCTCTGCATGTTTCGCCCCTAATGGTAAGTCATATACACAAGAGACCATTAAACGGAAAATTCATTTCAGGGTGAGGTCTTTTCCATGTTCACCATGACTTTAATGTAAGAGAACTACGCCGAAGAAACTTGATGAGAACTTAGATGGCTATTTAAAAAAAGAAAAAAGTTGCCTATGTTTTCCATAGTATTCTGTTTAGGGAAAATAGTTAAACTAGAAAATAAGAACGAGTAAGACTTGTAAAACATTGGCATTTTTAATTATTATAAAGGGATTATAGAATCAATAAACAACATATCTTTTCTCATTGTAAGGAGTCTGTCTGTTTTGTCTTCACAAACATCCCCCACCACCACCACCTCCAATGAGGCTTCCCAGGTGGCGCCAGTGGTAAAGGAATCCACCTGCCAATGCAGGAGATTAAGAGATGCAGGGTTGGGAAGATCCCTTGGAGAAGGAATGGCAACCCACTCCAGTATTCTTGTCTGGAGAATCCCATGGACAGAGGAGCCTGCTGGGATACAGTCCATAGTGTTGTAAAGAGTCAGACACGACTGAAGTGACTTAGCATGGCACCCCGCTCCAATATCCAAAACAAGGGCAATCAGTATAGACATCATCAGATCTGTACCTCTTTACACTTAAATCATTACCAAATTTAAACATTAGGTCACTAATATTTTTGCTTCATTGGACATCTTTGATATGCTGATTTTTCCATGGAAACCTCATAATAAAAACCTCATGGATCCTTTTCTCTATTGATTCCATTTTTTTTTTTTTGCCTCCCAAACTCCTGTCCTCCCTCCACTAACTCTCCCTTCTTTCCTCTCCTCATATCTCCTTGTCTGTGGCAGTAGTACCTGAGAAACTCAAGGACATTGCTAAGCCTCTCAAGTTTGCTGACCCCAAGATTAGGGGTCCAATCCTTGACACTGGATAAGAGCCTATTATGAATACTTTCTGAAGAATGGCAAGGCAACCCACTCCAGTATCTTGCCTGGAGAATCCCCATGGACAAAGGAGTCTGACAGGCTACAGTCCTTGGGGTTGCAGAGAATTGGACACGACTGAACAACTTACCACTTATCACATGGATCAGTTCAGTTCAGTCGCTCAGTCATGTCTGACTCTTCACAACCCCATGGACTGTAGCCTGTCAGGGTTGCTAACCCGTCCTGCTGGTGCTTTACTGCCCTACCACAGCAGATTCAGCCCAGCTGAACGAGCTTACAACCACGCCATCGGAAAGTGGAGAGAGAAGAGAGCAGACATCAAAGGTTTCACTCTCTCCATGTTTTCTAACTTTTTCAAAGGCAAACAAGCTCCCCTCCCCACACACAGACTAAGCTCTCAGTTCTCTTAGAAGCTGTAACCTGTTTCGTCAGGTGCTGGAAATATCCAGAAAGTAAACACAAACACATACTGAGCAAGCAAACAATAAGCACAAGGCAGGGAGTAAACAACAAAAAATCAGAACTATTCCACTTCAGACTGTCAGCATATGACCTGTTTTCCGCATCTGAATTTGGTTTTAGGCTGTCATTAATTAACACTTCACTTCCCTGGTGGCTCAGACGGTAAAGGTCTGCCTACAATGCAGGAGACCCAGGTTTGACCCCTGGGTTGGGAAGATCCTCTGGAGAAGGAAATGGCAACCCACTCCAGTATTCTTCCTGGAAAATCCCACGGACGGAGAAGCGTGGAAGGCTACAGTCCATGGGGTCGCAAAGAGTCAGACACAACTGAGCGACTTCACTTGATCACGTCTCTCTCTCACCGACGCCGTTCATCCTGAGGGTACCCCTGGATCCTGCTGAGGCTGGACCCCGGCAACTTTCCTTCTTTCTTAATTAATCTACCTTTCAAGTTTTCACTACTTGAGTCGTACACTACCATGTATGTGGTGAGTATGCCACACATACCTTTTTTCCTCCCGGCCAAAATGAAATTAATATTTTAATTTCATATCCTTCAGGTGTTCTATTCATTCCAACCCTCTGGGTATGTGATTCCCCATTACACTTTTTTCTTCCTCAAAGCAACTCCAAATCAACTCCTCTAATACTCTCAACTACTGTCTGCTCTCACAATGCTTAGATCCTTCCTTAACCCTCACTCACACTTTGCTGTAACTACTCCTTATCTTCCCACTAGATTTGGCTGCAAGAGGACATTTGCAATGCCAGGTACAGTACTTGACAAATAATAACTGCCAATAACAATTTGGTACACAAGGCTTGAGAATCCACAACACGAGACAAGGCTAAAGAATCTGTCCACAAGTCAATTCTACCCACCCTGTTCTTAATCTCACCACTCACCCTGTTTCAGTTCCACTCTTCTCTGCAAGCTGGTCTCTCTTCTTGGAGTGCTGATCACTGCCAACTCATCAGTTACCTAAGATCTACTTATCTTTAAATAAGGTCAGACCAATAAAATATCAAGAAAAGATCGGCTGTTTTATTACTATGCTCCTCCCTCCCCCAGCTGATTTCACAATTATATGTATGTGTGCAGCATTAAAAGAATTGTGGAGGCTCAAAAAGAATACTAAAATGAAAGAACATTTACCAAAAACGAGCTATTCATTTTTGTTGTTGAAAAGCTGCCTGCATGAAATGAATGATGCAAATTTTACTTAAGCAAGATAACTAATATGGACAGTGAGGACAATTATAGAGTTCCCAGAGAACATTACCAACTGTTGAAATCAATTTCTAGGCACAAAATTAATTTATAAAGAGTTCCATTTAATTGGTCTAAAAATGTTACTTATATAAATTATCAGAAATATAAGAGCAATTCACACGAATGCTTTTGTGGTTCATGTGATAGTTTAAATTTGTTAGTCTAATTGAAACAGGTATGTCTTGAGTCATCAGCACTGAATATACTTTTATTCCACATGAGTTTACTAGTTAGATATTCACATTATCTCTGCTGCAAATCTGTCAGAAAAAAAATTGCTTGAGATGATGGCTGACTTTGTCTAATGAATCATTAAGTTTCTGTGAGTAACTTAAACATAAATATTGGGAACAAATAATTCAGATAGATGAAAATGGGATAAGAGTTTTTAGGTGCAACAATTATATTTTACAATACATGTACTTAAAAATGGCATACTGAAATCTTTTGGGGTTACTTAAAATGTCAGAGTTTCACTAAGATAAATTACATGATTGACTAGAATTGTTTTTATCATACACACTAATTTCTCACCTACATATGTCTTTTTTAAATGCTTCTGTTTCATCCTTTGTCTCTGCTTTTAATAGGCTGTCTAGACTGGTCATAGATTTTCTTCCAAGGAGCAATCATCTTTTAATTTCATGGCTGCAGTCACCATCTACAGTGACTTTGGAGCCCAAAAAAATAAAGTCTCTCACTGTTTCCATTGTTTCCCCATCTATTTGCCATGAAGTGATGGGACTGGATGCTATGATCTTAGTTTTTTGAATGCTGAGTTTTAAGCCAGCCTTTTCACTCTCCTCTTTCACTTTCATCAAGAGGCTCTTTAGTTCTTCCTTGCTTTCTGCCATAAGTGTGGTGTCATCTGCATAAATGAGGTTACTGATATTCCTCCCAAAAATCTTGATTCTAGCTTGTGCTTCATCCAGCGCAGCATTTCTCATGATGTACTCTGCAAATAAGTTAAATAAGCAGGCTGACAATATACAGCCATGGTTTTAAAGATGTGGTCACAGAAATGACCAAATAGACTTGTCGATTACATTAAATTGAACCTTCATCTTTAATTAGTACTATTTTTAAGTCTTCTGTCATTTATAGACAGTTATTGTTTATTCTCCGAGGCTTCGGCAAATGTGTTTATCTTCAAAGAAATTCATGTAAAAGATCCTGACAAATATTCTAGGATGAAATTGTTAGATAATTTTAAAATACTGCACAGAACTGGATGTAAAGGACCCTTTTTCCCCCCTCTCCTTTAAGAAAATGTATCTTTACAACAAGGGTTAAAACATTTATTTTTTTTTCCTCCCTTCCTGATCCCTCCAGAATTTAAAAACCCAAGTATTTTTTTTCATGACAATATGTATATTTGCATAAATTCACTGGGAATCTGTTCTTGTCATAACAAGACACCACTGGAAATACTGGCTATATCACCATGGCTTTGGCTGTATTATCATATTCAAGAAAGGTGTACATAGACTCAGATATGACCAGACAGCTTTGTGGACCTACTCAAGAAAAATAAATAAATTGGCTGGGTACCTTGTTTACAAGGTTCAAGCAAAACAATTTTGAAAAAGAACTTACATGATCAGTCACTATTCTCATTTCATTTATGTAAATAATCAAACCAAGTTCAATACCAACAAGTTAGTTTTACTATGATTATCTATAATAAAAGGATAATCATGGAGAAGGAAATCATGTTTTCACTTACACAGATATTAAATTCCAGTCCTACCAGTGATCTTCAAGGTTTTGTTACATACCTATATGCTGGACTGGATCCCAAATTCTTCTGCTGTTGTTGTTCAGACGTGTCTGACTCTTTGCGACCCCATGTACTGCAGCACGCCAGGCTTCTCTGTCCTTCACTATCTCCCAGAGTTTGCTTAAACTCATGTCCATTGAGTCAGTGATGGAACCCAACCATCTCAACCTCTGTTGCCCCATTCTCATCCTGTCCTCAGTCTTTCCTAGAATCAGTGTCTTTTCCAATGAGCCAGCTCTTGGGATCAGGTGGCTAAAGTAATTTTGGTCAAATATTTTTACTATCTTTAAATGTCTGACTACTCCTCTTCAAACTAATGTTTTCAATTTTCTTCCACTTTTCTGGTTTGAAATCAGTAAGAAAAAAGACTGCTCTTGAATTTCCTTGGAACGGTCTATAGCAGGTCCTCCTCACGACCAAACTTCAGGGACTTGAAACTTGAGTACACATCTCACAGCTAAAGAAGACTTCACCTGACACGTGGTGCTATAAAAACACTGGAAACATCCAAATCAAACTGACTAGAAAGAGAAGCAGCTAATAACTTAGGCAGACAGCTTTCCAAAGATGACCTGACCAGACTTGTATACCCTTTTGGTCACTGTTGCTTTTCTCTTTCTCTCTTTCACGGAAAGACAATACCCTTATTGGTACTTCTCAAATTATTGCAAAAGGGGACAACCTCTTCTTTTGATTATGGTCTTTCAGAATCTCCATGACAAATTAAAAAAAAAAAAAAAAGGCAAGTGAAAAGATTAAAGAGTTAGAAGGTTCAGAATTCACTTAAGTTTTTCCTTGTCTGGACTATTAACTATTTCTGGATTCTTATCTAGAGTCATGGTTTCTGAATTTGCAACCTTATAGCCTGTATTACTGGGTAATATATTTGGTTCTGAACAGTTCTTTCAAAATAACAATACTATTTTAATGGCCTTCCCAGGTGGTGTTAGTAGTAAAGAACCTGCCAGTGAAGGAGATGTAAGAGATGTGGGTTAGATCCCTGGGTCGGGAAGACCCCCCCGGAGGAGGGCATGGCAACCCACTCCAGTGTTCTTGTCAGGAGAATCCTATAGACAGAAGAACCTGCCAGGCTACAGTCCATAGAGTCACAAAGAGTCAAAGACAACTCAAACGAATTAGTACGCATGCATGGTCACCCTGAGTGGGAACTTTCAGGAAGCACACCTGACACCAGATTTGCCTCAGTGGGAAGAGCCTTTTTTCCCTTGGGTTCAAGTAAATGTCAGAGAAAACATGATTAGAGAAGCAGAAACTCAAGTGCATAGAAGAATCAGAGAGAAAGACCACTTGCAACAGGGTCACCTGACACTCCCCCTTCTCCAACATGATTTCTTTTACTGGCTACTCTCAGGCTTAAGGTCCTAGTTTAGAACCATCATACAATTTGGTTCTAAACTTTTATTTATAATTCTGCTTTGTGTAACTATTTTAAGTTCTGTATTTTGCTGCCTGTTAAATCTTTGTAAAACCAGTCTGTCCAACAAGTTGATACTTGCTCCACATTTCAAAATGATCAGAACAATCTCTAGTGCTTAAGCTCTCAAGAAGATTAGACCCCAATTTCTCCCTTCTACTCCTCCTTAGGTTTCCTCAGTAGGTTTCCAATCGGTGCACTTTCCTCTCCAAGGTGGGGCGCAAAGTGGACCAAGAAGTCCTTCTTGGCACCAAGGAATAAAGGCCACTGAAACTGGGAAACCTGCCTCTTCATCAGCGATGCTTTCAGAGAAAAGTACAAAACGTCAAACTGAATAAAGAAAACATCATTTTAAATAGTAGGAAGGACACATTGCCAAAGGAGGCATCAATTACTCCTTGTTAATTACATACTCCAACAAGAGAGCATCATTTACAGACCCACTAGAAGGGGACATTTCCTGTGTACCTAGCTACTTAGCCTATGAGAAACCATCACCACCTGAATTCTCACCTCAACCCAGGACTTTCTTCAAAGCTACTCCTGCCAACTTCCTCCTTCTTCTCTTTAACATAATGGGCGTTTTCTTTGTTGAACTTATCTATGGCCTTTGCTACAGTTCGCTCGTCCCAAATCCAAATCCTTGGCTACTCCCAAGTAAGTCCACTTTGCTGGTGAAAGAACTGGCTGTTTTATTTTTTATCGTGAAAGCTTCATGCCTTCCACTTTATTTTGCATTTCTCCAAAAGGAGGCTGCCCACTTCATGGCAGTGTGAACTTAAATGTATCACCTAAATTATCTTCTTCCGTCTTCATTATTTTTTTTTTAAACACTACTGAGAAAGATTGAGGGCAAGAAGAGAAGGCGGCGACAGAGGATGAGATAGTTAGATAGCATCACAAACTCAAATGGACATGAAATTGTGCAAACGCAGAGAGATACTGAAGGACCGGGAAGCCCGGTGTGCTGCAGTTCACGGGGTCCCAGAGAGTCCAACACGACTTAGCCACTGAACAACAACAACTGAGTACAGGAATTGGAAAGTGTTCGGCATTTAAATGAAAATTAAATAAATAAATTCAGCACTGAAATCACGCGTCTCTATCCTTTTGAAAATGTCAACATCAGCTATTTCTTCACCTTCACAGGAAAGTGACACTGACCTTTCCCCACCACCTTCGCTCACCTGACAAAAGGCTCTGCGTCGCTCTGCACAGCGTCCCTCTGCCCAGCACAGGGAAGTGGGCCTGCGGCCCGGCCTCACACGGACAGCGCCGAACCCCGCGGGTCGCCGTCTGGAATTCCAGTGAAGAAGCGCTAAAGTCCATCACACAGCGACTGCTAGGGTTCGCCAAGACATGCTCCTTAAAGTGCAGCCCCGGCAGCCAGACCGCAGCCACACGGTCCTGAAGGCCACACGGTCCTGAAGTCCACACGGTCCTGATGGCCACAGGGTCCTGAAGGCCGCACTGGAGACGACATCGCCTTCCGCCCCGTCGCGCCCCTCTTCCGCCCCAACGTGCCCTTCTTCCGCTCCGCCCGGCTCCCCTTCCGCTTTCCCGCCCCGCCCCCACCGCGCTGGCCCCCATTCCTCTGGCCAGTGGCGAACCGGTTCGTGTCTTAACGTGTCTGCCCCTTGTCTGGGCGCCTGGATTTTCCGCTCCTGGGAGGGCACCCCAGACCTAGGAGCCCCGCTCTCTACCAGGGGCCCGCAGGTGCTCGTGTAGTAAGCGAGCTCGGAAAGCCGGTCCCTGGTCCCGAGCTTCGCTACGCAGCGTCTCGAAGCTCTGAAATCCTGCAGTCCTGCTTTTTTTCAGGCTTCCATGTAAACGTGGAGGAGAAGGAACACAGTTCAGAATTTCCAAAGGGGAGGGGAGAGAAGTTACCAAGGCTGTACCTTCTTAAACATCTCTTCTGCGTTCTTGAGCAGAAAGAGGTTTTTTGTTGATTTGTTAAAGACTGTCTAGGTTGGTCATAGTTTTTCTTCCAAGGAGCAAGCGTCTTTTCATTTCATGGCTGCAGTCACCACCTGCAGTGATTTTGGAGCCCCCAAAAATAGTCTCTCACTGTTTCCATTGTTTCCCCATCTATTTGCCATGAAATGATGGGATCAGATGCCATGATCTTAGTGTTCTGAATGTTGAGCTTTAAGCCAACTTTTTTACTCTCCTCTTCTACTTTCATCAAGAGGCCCTTTAGTTCTTCACTTTCTGCCATAAGTGTGGTGTCATCTATGTATATAAGGTTATTGATATTCCTCCTGGCAATCTTGATTCCAGCTTGTGCTTCATCCAGCCCAGCATTTCACATGATATATTCTGCATATAAGTTAAATAAGCAGGGTGACAATATACAACCTTGACAAACCTTTTTCCCAATTTGGATCCAGTCTGTTGTTTGTTCCATACCCAGTTCTAACTGTTGCTTCTTGACCTGCTTACAGATTTCTGAGGAGGCAAGTCAGGTGGTCTGGTATTCCCATATCTTTCAGAATTTTCCAGTTTTTTGTGATCCCATAGTCAAAGGATTTGGCATAATCAATAAAGCAGAAGTAGATGTTTTTCTGGAACTCTCTTGCTTTTTCAATGATCCAACAGATGTTGGCAATTTGGTCTCTGGTTCCTCTGCCTTTTCTAAATCCAACTTGAACATCTGGAAGTACATGGTTCACATACTGTTGAAGACTGGCTTGGAGAATTTTGAGCTTTACTTTACTAGCGTGTGAGAGAGTGCAATTGTGCAATAGTTTAAACATTCTTTGGCATTGCCTTTCTTTGGAATTGGGATGAAAACTGAACTTTTCCAGTCCTGTGGCCACTGCTGAGTTTTCCATAATTTGCTGGCATATTGGGAGCAGTACTTTCACAGCATCATCTTTAAGGATTTGAAATAGCTCAACTGGAATTCCATCACCTCCACTAGCTTTGTTTGTAGTGATGCTCCCTAAGGCCCACTTGACTTCACATTCTGGGATGTCTGCCTCTAGATGAGTAATCACACCATCATGGTTATCTGGGTCATTAAGGTCTTTTTTGTATAGTTCTTCTGTGTATTCTTGCCACCTCTTCTTAAAATCTGCTACTTCTGTTGGATCCATACCATTTCTGTCCTTTATTGTGCCCATCTTTGCATGAAATGTTTCCTTGGTATCTCTAATTTTCTTGAAGCAATCTCTAGTCTTTCCCATTCTATTGTTTTTCTCTATTTCTTTGCATTGATCACTGAGGAAGGCTTTCTTATCTCTCCGAGCTCTTCTCTGGAACTCTGCATTCAAGTGGGGATATCTTTCCTTTTCTCTATTGTCTTTCACTTCTCTTTTTTCCTCAGCTATTTGTAAGGCCTCCTCAGAAAACCCTTTTGGCTTTTTGCATTTCTTTTTCTTGGAGGTGGTCTTGATCCCTGCCTCCTGTACAATGTCACAAACCTCTGTCTATAGTTCTTCAGGCACTCTATCAGATCTAATCCCTTGAATCTCTTTGTCACTTCCACTGTATAATCATAAGGGATTTAAGTCATCCCTAGATGAAGTGATAGAGAAATTAATTAGCTTGATTGTGGTAATCATATCACAATGTATACATATATCAATGATTGTGGTAATCATATCACAATGTATACATATATCAAAGCATCACGTTATATACTTTAAGTATATAGAATTTTGTTTGTCAATTATATTTCCACAAATCTGGGGAGAGAGAAGGAAGTGGGGTAATATTGAATTATTACTGTTGAATTTGTGTTTTTCTAAGTCTATTTCTCCCTTCAGTTTTGTGAATTTTTCCTGCATTTTTTGGCTCTAATTTTAGATAAACATGGTTACAAATGTTTTATCCTCCTAAGAATGACACTGTTACCATTTTAAAAAATCTCTCTTTGTCTCTTGTAATATTTTTTCTGAAAGTCCAATTTGCGTTATATTAGAATAGGCATTCCAGGTTTCTTGTTGTTATTGCTTACATGATACATATTTTTCATCTTTTTACTTTCAACTTATTTGCATCCATAAGTCTAAATTTGTCTGTTCTAGCAGCATATACTTGGTTGTTGCTTTTTTAATCAGTGTCACAATCTCTGCCTTTTATTGGATTGTTTAATTCACTCACATTTAATGCTATTATTGATATAGTTGATTTATCTTTGTCATTTTACCTTTTGTTTTCTGTCTCATGTCTTTTTTTTTTCTATATTTTTCCTTCACTTCTTAGTCTTACATTAATAAATGTTTTCTCTTGTCACATTTTCTTCCCTTTACAATTTTGTAATTATTTGGGGATTATTTTCTTAATGGCCATTCTCGGATTTGCCATATGCATCTTACCTTATCAGAGTCTTCTTCAGACTTATAGTAACTTCATTCTTATAATGTATAGAAATGTTATTCCTATGTAGTTCTTTTTCTCTGCCTTTTGGTTCCATAATTATTACATATTTCATCTACAAATGTTACACAACCCTAGTACATTGTTATAAATGTTAATTTATATAGTTGTATATCTTTTAAAGAAACTGAGAGAAGAACAAATATATACTTATAGCACTTATTATGTAAACTGTGTTTATCATTTATGGCTGTCTTCAAAATTTGAGCCTTATTCCAGTATGGCTTTGCTCCCACCTATCTCCTCTGTGCTATCATTGGTAAATGTTACATTTCTATATGTTATAGACCTACTTATATACATGTTGTTTTACATAGTTGCTTTTTAAGTCAACTAAGAGAAGAAAGGAGAAGCAATACAGATTCAATGTTTTTTTCATTACCTAATTATCCTTACCAGTGTCTTTTTCTTTTTTTTATATATGATTTCTAACTACTGTCTGAGGTCACTTGTTTTCAGCCTGAAGTTCTCCTAGTATTTCATGTTAGTTGATGAACTTCCAATGAATCTTTTTCAGTTTTTGTTAATCTGACATTGTGTTTATTAGAGCTCCATTGTGCTGCCTTCAAATTTTTCCCTTTAGACAAAAATATCTTTGAACATTTAACTGTCATGTTTCTGGGTAATCTCTCTTTGTGTTTTTCCAACTTGCAGTTTGTTGAGCCTCCTGGATAATTTTTTAATGAAATATAATAAATTGTTATGATTTCTTTGAATACATTTTTGTAGTTTTGTTTGCTTGCTTCTTTCTCTCCTTTCTCTGCTCTGGTAATCCTATATGTTGGTGAGCTCAGTGTTGCTATGCATTTCTCTTAGGCTCTGTTCATTTTTCCTTCATTCTTCTTGTCCCCTCTGTTTTTTCAGATTGCATAATCTCTGTCAACCTTTATTTTTATTTGCTGCTTTTTTCTTCAGCCAGTTCAATTCTGCATTTGAGCCCTGTAGTGATTTTTCTTTCTTGTGGTTATTGTATTTTCAATTTTAGAATTTCTTTCTTTTTTTGTAATTTCTTTCTCATTTTAGATATTCTCTCTTTGATGAGACATCATAATACTGTACCTTCCTTTAATTCCTTAGGCATAATGATGTCCTTTGATTCTTTGAAGGTATTTGTGATAGTTGTTTTGAAGTCTTTGCAGTGGTCAACATTTGCTGCTGCTGCTGCTAAGTCACTTCAGTCGTGTCTGACTCTGTGTGACCCCATAGACGGCAGCGCACCAGGCTCCCCCGTCCCTGGGATTCTCCAGGCAAGAGCACTGGAGTTGGTTGCATTTCCTTCTCCAATGTATGAAAGCGAAAAGTGAAAGTGAAGTTGCTCCGTCGTGTCCGACTCTTAGCGACCCCATGGACTGCAGCCTATCAGGCTCCTCTGTCCATGGGATTTTCCAGGCAAGAACACTGGAGTGGGCTGCCATTGCCTTCTCCAGGTCAACATTTGGGCCCCCTCAAACAAAGGTTCTATTGTCTGCTTTATAAAAAAAATGTATGTGTCACACTTTACATTTTCTTTGCATGTCTCATTATTTTAAAATTTACATTTTAGTCTTAAATTCTATTTATTTATTTATTTTTGGCAGCATGGTGTGGCATGTGGGACTTTAGTTCCCTGACCAAGGATCAAACCTGTGCCCCTGCATTGGAAGAGTAGAGTCTTAACCACTGGACTGCCAGGGAAGTCCCTAACTTTACATTTTAGACAATGTACTGTAGCGACTCTGCATGTGATTCACTCCCACCCATTTGGTGCTTTTCATTGTTTGCCTGTTTATTTCTTTAGCTACCGGTGCTACTATTTTAGTTTGGAGACTCTGATATTGTCTGGAGACAGTACTGCACACAGTTCCTAGGACAATAGTGGTTTTAGCAGGGCTCTCTTTTGATTTTCTTTCCCTGATCACACTCAGATGTTAGACTCCTTTAATTTCTGGCTGATCTGCGGTATTTTTCTATAATGCCCTTGGGTATAAATTGCTCCACAGTTTGATGATGTTAAATCCAGGCCTCATTATAGGGCTGATGTATGAAGCCAGTGTATGAAGATTGCTCTGACCCCAGGAGTGATTTCCTTAGGTAACTTTCCCCCTGTTTCCCTCTAACAAACTTGCTGGCCAGTCTTTTAGCTTGTCATTCTCACTCCCGACAAACAGCCCCACTATTTCTAAGAGCACACTTAGGTTCAACCTTTCCCCACACTCTGTTTCATAGAAAGTTAGTTCATTTGGTAGAGCCTCAGAACTTTCTGTTCTAAAGGCCTACTTGTCCTCCCGAGGAGAAAATAAATCTCTGAGCCATGGAACAAGGGATGGGAACTTCTCTATGTACTTCTCTTCCTTTAGGAGGAGGGTACAAAGTGTATGCAGCAGCCTCTGGTCCCCTTGACTTGCCTCTCCTGTAGTGGAACCCCCACCTCTGAAGGAGCTAGCATGGGAGAAATCAAGGTTCTAGTCTTCTCAGCCTACCACCCTTGTAGTAGAGCCTCTGATCTATGAGTTGAGGCTAGGTGAAAGAAGAGAGCCTGTGACCTCTACGGCAGTCACCTGGAATTGAAACTCTGCCAAGGGTAGCTGGGGTGTTTGACAAACACGGGCAGCCTGTCCCTTGCATATTGCTAAAGGGGAGAGGGAACTATATGTTCTTGGCTGCATTTGTCTGGAATGAGGTTTCTTTCATGCTGAGCTGGAACAGAAGAAGGGACAGAGAAATAACTTGTGATTCAAATGTCCCAGATTCTCAATGTTCTTATTGCCTTTAGTAGAGTTTCTTGAATAAATATTTCTTTATTTGTTGTATGTCTTTATGCCAATTTCCATATACATTAAATGGTTGTCTTTTATTTATTTTTTTTAAATGGTTGTCTTTTAAAAACAATTTTTTACCAGTTATGGTTATTTGGTTGGGGAATGGGTCCATAGAACTCACGCTGCCATTCTAGAAGTGGGAGTCCTGAAACTGGTTACCTTTGAGAGACCAGTTTTCATTAAGGTTGGAAGAAGCAGTGCAACTGATTAAAAACTCAAAGGATGGTAATGAAGTGAAGGCAAAGGCTAGAAACTAATCTTTTAGATGTTTTGATGCAGGTAGGGTAGCTATAGGGCTTTCCAGGTGGTGCTAGTGGTAAAGAGTCACCTGCCAATGCAGGAGACACAGGTTTGACCCTGGGTTGCAAAGATCCCCTGGAGGAGAGTACACAACCCACTCCAGTATTCTTGCCTGCAGAATCCTATGGGCAGAGGAGCCTGGTGGGCTACAGTCCATAGGGTCACAAAAAGTCAGACACAACTGAAGCAACTTAGCCACACACACACACACACACACACAGGGTAGCTATAAAATCATAGACAAGAAATGGTCTTTAAGGTCACCTTGGGAAATATGATTCTGAGTCTACAAGAAATGAATTAAAAGGTTCCTGGACCTGAGATGAAAATTGCAAGAATCCATATGATTCAGAATCATCTTTGACATACAGGAGCATCAAGCATTCTAAGGGAAAGAAGGGTATGAGTGTGGCAGTTATCAAGATTTTTTACCTGATTTTGTATGTTGATGGAAGGTTAGAGTTTAGGGATTCAAAAGTGCTGGGAAAAACAGGTCAGAGTTAAAATGTGCATGCATGAAAAAAGGGCAGAGTTGAAATGTGCTTGCATGAAATTAGGCTCAATAGAAAAGTAAGAGAAGTCAAAGGGGTTCTAATGTACTAAAAGAATACAGAAGGGGAAAGGAAACCAGAGGTCTTGAAGAGTAGTGGCAACAAATATGAGAAAAAGGAAAGATTAGATAGAAGTGGAGCCTTGGGATTTAATATTCAACGTGGAGCAATTCAGATATGTAAGACTGTGACAGAGGTGAAGTGGAGATAGAAGGTTTTGCAACTATAGAGACTGAGAAATTATAAGACTCAGTTGCAAGGAGATTTTCTGATGCATCATTTAGAGATGTATATAATGGCAGGCCTGAGAAGGAAATGGCCACCCACTCCAGTATTCTTGCCTGGGAAATCTCATGGATGGAGGAGCCTGGCGGGCTATAGTCCATGGGGTCACAAACAGTCGGACATGACTGAGCACTCACACACACAAACATAATGACAGGAGATGGTTCGCTGCCTGTGATGATTACTGTAGACAAACTGAAGGGTGGGAAAGAGGTAGGAGGGATGATGTTTCCCCATCTCCTGGCCCATGGTTTCATTATCGGTGGCAGTTGTGCTTCCTAATGTGACTCCAGCCTCCAGGAGGCCTTGGCCAGGTGGCCTTGGTCCCTGTGTTCTCATAATGCCACCTCTGCCTTTATGTTGCTTCAGACTGAAGTGGGAGGAGAATGGGTTCCTATTGTTCCAGCCTCTGGCTTGATAGCCTCGTGGTCCTCTGTTGGGCATCTCAGTTTGTCATCACCTTTATCACCATTCCTTTGCAATGAATTCATGCTGTTTTAAACACACAGTTCAGTTCAGTCGCTCAGTCATATCCGATTCTTTGCAACCCCATGAATCGCAGCACGCCAGGCCTCCCTGTCCATCACAAACTCCCAGCCTTTACTCAAACTCATGTCCATCGAGTCGGTGATGCCATCCAGCCATCTCATCCTCTGTCGTCCCCTTCTCCTCCTGCCCCCAATCCCTCCCAGCATCAGGGTCTTTTCCAATAAGTCAACTCTTCACATGAGGTGGCCAAAGTATTGGAGTTTCAGCTTCAGCCTCAGTCATTCCAATGAACACCCAGGACTGGTCTCCTTTAGGATGGACTGGTTGGATCTCCTTGCAGTCCAAGGGACTCTCAAGAGTCTTCTCCAACACCACAGTTCAAAAGCATCAATTCTTCAGCGCTCAGCTTTCTTCACAGTCCAACTCTCACATCCATGCATTCAAGGGGTTTTTGTTTTCCTGATTAGCTCTTCACACATACACAATATACTTTGTACTACACTATAAAGTTCAGTGCGCTTATGATTATGTATTTTACCAGGAGCCAGCTCACAAGATCCCACCCATGACAAGGTCATGAGGAGAAAACCTGACAGGCAAGGTGGGTCAGGTTTTTAGGGATTCCGAAAAGCTGCCCCCAGCTCTCACCTTAAAGATGATATCTGTCTTTCTGATGCTTGCTTCAATAGACTACTCCCTAATTTCTGTGACACAGGCAGAAGGCCTTCCCCGATCTCTTTCCAAATAAGAATCAATTTAGAACTTTAATCAATAAATTTCCTGGGTGATGGTATTTTATGAGATTATCCAGGGGGAAAGGAGTGTTTTAATTTAAACTCCTTTGCTGATATTTTAGTTTGTTTGGCAAATGCGCTTATGCCCTTGGTACTAATATGCATGACTGCTTATAATACCTTAATCATAAAACAGCATAAAGAACCTGACCATATAGGGTCCCTAATAAACATAGAGCCCTTCTGGGGGTGAGGAAGCCCTATTAGAAAACACAAGAAAAATTATTCTAAAAGTGGCTATTGGGTTAACATTTGCTTGCTGTGTTTTTGCTCTTAATGTGCTAAGGTTGTGTTATGGAAACCATTGTTAATACAGTTAAAGATCTAGAAAAATAAGAGCTTAGCCCTAGTGTGGTAACAATGAGATGGTTGTTAATTGTCAGTCAGGAGTGCTAGGCAGAAGCTGCCTCACTGAAGCCACAGAATCTGTGTGGGGTAAACCTCTTAGATAAATTCAACTGACAACTTCTGCAGAAGAATTGACTTTTATGTTAACAAGGTTATGCTTCTACTATGTTGTGACATTGTGTACTCTTGCCCTATGAGACTATAACTTTTCTGTTAAGATCACCACAGAAACAGAAAATAGGTTTACATTTGCCTGACTTGCATAAAATGTTAATAGGCCCCAAGGCCAGAAGATAATGTACAAGACCCTCATAAACAAAGAAGTATGCAGAAAACACCCTCGTTTCGTGAAGGACAAGCTGATGTAATGTTAAACTATCTTCCCCTTAAAATGTACTAACTTAGGATATAAAAGCTACGGTAAAAATAAAGCATTGCCAGACTCTGCTGCACACCCCCAGTCTGGACTCTCTCTCTCTCTCTCTCTCTCTCTCTCTCTCTCTCTCTCTCTCTGACGCCGTTCATCCAGAGGGTACCCCTGGATTTTGCCAGGGCTGGACCCCGGCAATATTTAATAAATGTCTTCTTAGCCAAACTGTTTCATGAGGGCAGAGATCATGGCTGTCTCCTTTAGCTCTGCATTGTATCACCAGATGAGATGTGCTTGATAATTATTTGTTGAATGAACAGGAGGATAAGATGTGCAGTAGTTTTTCTCTCTGGAAAGCCTCTCAGTCACCCCTTCATTTCTTATTCTTACCTTCGAAGAATGAGGTAAACTGATAATAGACAAAGCAAAGCTACACTTGATGATATGTCCTCATATCTTTCCAGCACCTAGAAAAGTCAGTTCATACAAAAATCAAATAACATCTGCCCAAATGATTAAAATGAGAGTGGATTACTTGAATGTATCAAAGGGGAAAAGAAAAAACTTTATGAAACTCACTTGAGAAGCTGATCGAGAGAAGGCTTAACCTGATGTAGCTTTATAGGACTCGAGGAAAACCAAGTGAGCACTGAACTAGTTTTATTTTAACATGGAACTTATCTCTTTCTGCCATTTTTACCTGTCAAACGATTTGAATTTGATTGAGTCATACCAGTGATTCAAACAGTTTGAAATAATATTACTAAGTAGGAAAGAGAGGAATAATTTATTTTGAAATTTCATAAATCTTAAAAGATATGTTACTTTTTCAGAGTGCAAAGTCACGCGTGGTCTCTCCAGAAGTACAATTTGGGCCTTGTTTCTGGATTCTTCAGGTCTGTTTTCATCACAACAGACCTCACTGTGTATGCTGCTGACATTTTTGGAGGATCCTGTATCCTCCCTTTTCCTTTTTTATAAGGACAGCATGAGGGCCTCATGGTGCAAGAACGAAAGGAGATGTCACTCAGTCTCCTGGCCACGATTGTGAAAAAGTCACCCCATTCCTACAAAAATTAAGTAGGAGAAAGTGAAGCAATACTTAAAGTAAGCCAAAATCATTTGGTGAGCATCAACAAACAGTGAGCTGAAAATGATCTCTTTTTGTAAAGAAATTGCACAACATTCAATAGCCTTCTGGAATCCAAATTCTTTTATGTCAGTAATATATCTGAAATGCAACTCTGAGATGTTCTTATGCTCAATTTAGGGTGAGGGGGAAAAAGACTTCCAGCTGTTGTCTAAATTTAAAATACAGACGTATCTTCTTTTATTGTGCTTCACCTCTGTTGCACTTCAAAAATACTGTGTTTTTATACAAATTGAAAGTTGTTGGCATCCCTGTGTGAAGCAAGTCTACAGGTACCATTTCTAAATAACCTTTGCTCACCTGGTGTCTCTGTATTACATTTTGTTAATTCTCACAATATTTCCAACTTTTTTTTATTATTATTACATTTGTTATGGGATTCTGTGAGAAGAAATCTTTGATGTGATCATTGGAAAATAATTCATTAAAAGCACTTTTAGGAAATAAAGTATTTTTTAATTAAAGTATGTACATTTTTTCAGGCAATGCTTTTACATAACTTAATAGATTGCAAGTACAGTGTAAACATAACTTTTATATGCACTAGGAAACCAAAAATTCATGTAACTCACCTTATTGAGACATTTACTTTATTGTGGTGGCCAGAAACAACCCTGTAGTATTTCCAGTGTATGCCTATATCCACACAAAATTGAAATAGGTGAGCTGTATATAGCCCAGAGAATAGCAGACCCATTGCATAACACATGCAAAAAGCCCTCATGTGGCTCTTTTTAGAACAGGAGGGATGAGGCAACTGAAAGTCTGCCAAAAAAACTTATTTAATATTATGTCGTGTTATTTGTCTTTTAAAAAGAGTGTCCACTAGATATTTACTATAATACAACAAACAGACAAATATGAACAGATTTAAAGTGTTGAAGTAATAACTGCTGGCTCTGTTTTGGACTCCCCTAGTGGCCCAGACTGTAAAGCCTCTGCCTACAATTCAGGAGACCTAGGTTCAATCCCTGGGTTGGGAAGATCCTCTGGAGAAGGAAATGGCAACCCACTCCAGTATTCCTGTCTGGAAAATCCCATGGATGGAGGAGCCTGGTATGCTACAGTCCATGGGGGTCTCAAAGAGTCAGACACAACTGAGCGACTTCACTTTCTCTTTCATTGTTTTGACTTACAAAGTCATCAAAAAACTTTTGAAAACCCAGAACATGATAGATGATGGCAATTCAGGTTCTTTTTAGTTGGTATATATATTTACAAGTGTGCATGTGTGTGTGTGTACACACTTACAAGGTGAGTGTCTTACAGACAAAAGCAAGTGGAGAAGTTACAGGATAAATTCACACTGGTGGGTTCATTAAGCTAAATGACAACACAATCAAAGTTGCTGGGATCTCTGATCCTTCTAACCTTAGGACTTCCTCATAGAGTGCTTGTGGGGATACAGTGAAATACAGTCTGTAAAAATACCTTGTGAGTTGGAGTTTCTTTCCAAGTGTTATGAGCTACAAATGTAGTAAAGGAAATTGATTTATAATGACAAATTACTCCAAGGTAGGAAATCATGGAAAACTTAAAATTGGGAGTGTCATGTGACCCAAGGCTTGAAAGCTTTGTAATATTTTACTAGGCTGAAGGTTGGAGAGAAAGGGATTTCGAACAGGAAACAATGTGTGCAAAGATACGGAAGTATGCAACCGTATGGTTCATGCAGTGAGTTGGAAATAAAGCTCTATAGTCAAAGTGGGGACAATAACAGACATTTCAAGGCCTACTTAGCTGCCGGGAGCCAACACACGAAATCCTACCCATGACAAGGTCATGAGAGAGAAAACCTGACAGGCAAGGCGGATCAGGTTTTCAGGGGTTTCGAAAAGCTGCCCCCGCTCTCACCTTAAAGATTGTATCTGTCTTTCTGATGCTTGCTTCAATAGACTACTCCCTAATTTCTGTGACACAAGCAGAAGGCCTTCCCCGACCTCTTCCCAAATAAGAATCAATTTAGAACTTTAATCAATAAGTTTCCCAGGTGGTGGTATTTTATGAGATTATCCAGGGGGAAAGGAGTGTTTTAATTTAAACTCCTTTGCTGATATTTTAGTTTGCTTGGCAAATGTGCTTATGCCCTTGGTACTAATATGCATGACTGCTCATAATACCCTAATCATAAAACAGCATAAAGAACCTGATCATATAAAGGCCCTAATAGACATAGAGCCTTTTTGGGGGGTGAAGGAGTCCTATTAGAAAACATAAAAAAAAATTATTCTAAAGGTGGTTATTGGGTTAACATTTGCTTGCTGTGTTTTTGCTCTTAATGTGCTAAGGTTGTGTTATAGAAACCATTGTTAATATAGTTATAGATCTAGAAAAATAAGAGCTTAGCCCTAGTGTGGTAACAATGAAACGGTTGTTAATTATTAGTCAGGAGTGCTAGGCAGGGGCTGCCTCACCAAAGTCGCAGAGTCAGTGTAGGGTTAACATCTTAGATAAATGCAACTGACGACTTCTGCAGAAGGATTAATTTTTGTGTTAACAAGGTTATACTTCTACTCTGTACTGTTGCCCTATGAGACTGCTACTTTTCAGTTAAGGTCACCACAGAAACGGAAAATAGGTTTACATGCACCTGACCTGCATAAAATGTTAACAGGCCCCAAGGCCAGAAGATAATGTGCCAAGATTTACTGTAGAATTAGAAAACAAAATACATCCTTCTCTTCCTTAAAAAACAAACTGATGTAATACTAATCCTGTGTAAGCAAGAGTAAGCATCCTGTACCTTGGAAACGTTCTGAGTGAGGGTATAAGAACTGTGGTCAAAAAGTAAAACACAGACTTGGCCCTATCAAGGCTGGTCTCTCTTGTCTTCTCTCACCGACACCGTGCATCCCAAGGGTACTTCCTGGATCCTGCCAGGGCCGGACCCTGGCAGCCTGCATTTCTCTATTTTCTGGATTACAACTGTTGAGAATTTTAGTGTGTTGGGTTGAATTATTGACCCTATTCTTCATCTCCGTACTCAACTTCTTGCTATTTCCCAAAAGTGTAAGCTAACTTTGCATCTCTTACCCCTTCCTATCCTTCTGCTACGGGGATCTGCCTCCAAACACAGCCCTTCTGCCCTCCTCCTTCTGTTAGAGTTTCAAGGAAAAGGCAGCTCTGTGTACTAACTCTGCCTTAGCTGGCTCCGGGGCACTGTGTGATTCAGTGGTTGGTATTATGAAGCCAGGATTCAAGCACTTCTAAGCCCCATCCTCCGAAGTGAGTCTGACTGATTTTCATACTCTCTCTGTCTCAGCCTCCTTGTCTATCTCTATTTATTTCTTTCTCTGTTTCCATTGATTCTGAAATTAGGGTGCAAAAAGAGGTATTATGGGTTGGCCCCCTGGTGTCAGCTAACCTTTTCTACAACACTATAGAAAAACGAACCTCAGTGTCTCAATAGCATGAAGCAATAAACATGTGCTTTACTCCTTGATCCATGGGTCAAATGCTGCAATGTCCTTTCCTGTGTCCTTATTCTGGGTTCCAGGCAAAGGAGACAGCAGCTGACCAAGAGAGACTCTCCCCATAATAAGAGTTTACTCAGTCATGTCCGACTCTGTAGCGCGCCAGGCTCCTCTGTCCATGGGGATTCTCCAGGCCAGAATACTGGAGTGGGTTGCCATTTCCTTCTTCAGAAGGTCTACCCTACACAGGGATTGAACCCACGTCTCCTGCATTGCAGGTGGATTCTTTACCACTGCGCCATTCAGGAAATGCAAGAGTGTAAATCTTCCTCCTCAAACATATTTCAGGTTCCTGTCTTACATTTACTCACATCCTATTGGCCAGAGTAAAGGATCTGGAAAAGATACTCTGCTTTAGAGAGAAGAAATTCAGGAGCTACTTCTTGACAGGGTGATAGCAATACAGAAGGAGTGAACAAAGCCTATCTGTTATGAGAAAACAAGGAGGCAACAGGTCCCACTTGCTTAGAGCCCTGAGAAACCTGAGCCGAGGTAAGGGCCGCCACAGTGTGATGTAGTGGGGGCACACAGCATTTGGATCCACCCGCCGGACAGAGAGTCTGCTTGAGGATGATAGTTATAAAGCTTCTAGATCCATCTACACTTGCCATCTTCAGCTTATTTAGCTTTTGGATGTGAAAGAAAATGATGTGAGGAAAAATCTAAATAACTTAAAAGTTGTGTATCCAAAAAGGGTTTCAGTTCAGTTCAGTTCACTTGCTCAGTCGTGTCCAACTCTTTGCAACCCCATGAAGTGCAGCACGCCAGACCTCCCTGTCCATCACCAACTCCTGGAGTCCACCCAAACCCATGTCCATAGAGTCAGTGATGCCATCTGACCATCTAATCCTCTGTCATCCTCTTCTCCTCCCTCCTTCAATCTTTCCCAGCATCAGGGTCTTTTCAAATGAGTCAGTTCTTTGCATCAGATGGCCAAAGTATTGGAGTTCCAGCTTCAGCCTCAGTCCTTCCAATGAACACCCAGGACTGATCTCCTTTAGGATGGACTGGTTGGATCTCCTTGCAGTCCAAGGGACTCTCAAGAGTCTTCTCCAACACCACAGTTCAAAAGCATCAATTCCTCGGTGCTCAGCTTTCTTTATAGTCCAACTCTGACATCCATACATGACTACTGGAAAAACCATAACCTTGACTAGAGGGACCTTTGTTGCAAAGTAAATAAAATGGTTTAGGAAGACAAAACAATTTTCCTAGTTGAACAGCATGAACATTTCAGCATACTCTGAAGGCTCTTTATTGGGGTGAAATATTTTCTAAGATTTGGGAAAAGTACATTTTTGTTCTATAGATCATTTTTGAGCATTCAGTGGACCTTGTTTTCTGTCTTTTTACATTTTCTTTCTCACCCACTATGGGAGGCCTGCAGCACCTTAAACACTGAGGAAGGGAAAGGCAGAACCATTCATTCATTCCACAACAGTAATAACATTTGCTTCTCTTAAGGACCTGCTTCTCTGATCTTTCCATATTTAGTAAAGCAAAGAATAACAGAGTGACTTGCATTAATAACACTGACAGGTTTATGTAGCCAAGCCTGAAGGTGCAAAAGGAAGAAAAATTTGGATATAGTGTAAACTTTACAGGACATTTTTGATACTTTTTATTTGAAATATTGTGACAGATTTTTGGACACATACTCCTGACAGTGGTAAATATTAATTTCCCTCGTCTGGGACTTGTGACTTGACCAGTGGTGTGTGTGGCAGGCTTGGGTTTATTCTGGTATCTTTAACTGGCCTAGGATAATGGGAGAAACATTTTTCTTGCCCCTCTCTCAAGAACCATAAATGGAGCTATGCTTTGCTGTATTTCAATGAAGTACAAGCCTTCCATTTCCACCAGTCTGAGTAGGAAACCTGGAGACCATCGAACTGAGCATCCCTCCAAGTGGCATTTGGATGCATACTCAATCAGTTTTCCATGCAACCCAGAGCCAACTCACTTAGCAGGGTTGTTGCAGTGCATATCTGAGCATTTTATATTTTTATCCAGCTTTTCTCATTGTTCTTAGTAAGAGAGCTAGTCTACAATAAAGCACTTTGCTAATACCAGAAACAAGAACACATAGATATTAATGAACATGTGGAGAGAATATCTTTTTATCTTATTCTTTCAGGAGACATATATACTGAATTTTATAAAATTTTGCTTTGACTTCTTAATGTAAAAATTTTCACTTTTATGTATTGATTGAATTAATTATATGAATAAATTTTCTAATACTAAACCATTTTAGTACTTCTTGATTGGAATCTATTACTTTTAGTATATGACAATTCACTTTCTTAATTTTTATTTAGGGATTTAAAAATGTATGTTTGCAAAGAAATTTCTGCTGTAATTTTAAAGAAAATTACAGTTTAAATAAAATACAGGTTTGATTTCTTCTTGGATGAAAATGTGATGAGACCTCTAAGTTTTAAATTTTCAAGTGATTGATTTATGTTGTTGTTTATACATTCACTATTTCATTGGTTTTATTGCATTGTTATTCAGAGAATGTATCCCATGCCACTTATGTCTTTTGTAATTTAAGCCTTCCTTTGTGGCCCAATAAACAGTCAATTTTTGTAAAGTTTCATGGTCATTTAGAAATAAGTTGTCTTGTTTGTAAGGCTCAAGTTTAGAAAATTTAATTAATATATTTTATTAATTGCATTATCAGATTACTTTCATTATAATTTTTGCCTACTTTATCACGGACTGAAAACTATGTTTGTATTTTCTATTACTAATATGTTTTTGGAATTTTTTTTTCCTTTCAGTTAAGATAGTTTTGCTTTCTTATATTGCCAGATGATATTTTAGTACATAGAGCGTTCTCCGTAAACTCACATAAACACATACACACACACAGAGTTCATTGTGAATTTTATCAATGTAAAATGACTGACAATTAAACCTCCTCACCCTGATAAGGGGGTCCCAGCAGAGGTCCCCAAAGAAGACCCCCACCCAGAGCCTCGGATGAAGAGGCTTGGGAATGAAGGCACAAGTGGAGAGAGCAGACCTGCTGAGGAGCCTGAGTCATTGGCCGCGACCCTCTTCAGAAGCCACAGAGAAAGGGCTTTGTGCTAGCTCTGGTGTGGGGAGCGTAGGTAGCTCCATGCAGCCTGTGGTCAGGCCTGAAAAATCACACACAGAGTTTCAACCAGGAGCCAGACTCCTCTATGCTGCAAATGTCTTCCTCCTCTGTTAGGTTTAATTTTAGATCCTTAAGTGTGTTAAACTTCTTTATTTATTCTTGTCTGTCCTGAGATCATACAATACTCCCTTGTTATTCAAAAGTCTTATGCTTTTCCTTATTGTACTATGCTTTCCTTGTATTTAAGACTAGAATTTGATATTGAGTTTTGGGTATGGTGTGACATACATATAATTTATCTTCCATGTTTATAACCAATTATTTGGCACCATTTATTGAATTGTCCCTACTTATATTATGGATTAGCAATGCCACTTGTCATATGTAAAGTTTGTTTATGTGTGGTTCAGTTTCTAGGCTTACTATTCCATTCCTTTGATCTTGGGTTTTCTTCTGAGCCAACACAACATTGTCTCAATTATTATTGCTTTGTGATAGGCATTGGTATATAACTGGGCAAATCCTCCTCTAGTTCTTCATTTTCAGAATTGTCTGGGCTGTGCATGGCTATTAGCTGTTACATCTGCATTTTCAGAAGTTTGTCAAATTGCATAACAAACTTGTGTGGAATTTTGAAAGGAGTTCACATTAGATTTATAAATTACGCTATGATAATAAAGAGCTTTGTTTACTCCTGTTCAGCAGAAATCTTCCTGCGGGTACTTGATTTATCTCTTCAATATCTTCCAGCAAACTGTTCATATTTTCTCCACTGAAGTTATACACTCATATTATTAGGTCTACTCCTCCTTGCTATTTTTTATGTTTTGTTACTATTATGAATGCTATCTTTAAAATTGTCTTTTTTGAGTATATAGATACATATATGCATAATACCTGGCTAATTGCTCAGTTTTCATTTCTTACTATTTCTTCAAGCATTTGAAACGCTTTTAACTTTGAGAGTTCTGTAATTATAAGATGTGAAGTCATGCTGACTCTGACTTTATTTGCTTAACTTTTGGGCTTCTGAGACTACAAGGCTTTAATTCAAATTTGGATTAAATTTATATCCTTAAGCGAGTATGTTTTGCAAGACATACTGTCAGGGCATGTTGCCTGGGCTTTGAAAGAGGGCCAATGCAAGTATATTTCTCAATTTGGCACTTAACCATCCCAGTTGTTTAAGGTAAAGCCCTAAGATGGCCTGACTCATGCCTGTGTTTACCAGTTCTCAAGGGAGATTTCTTTCCTCACTCATAGCTTAAGTTAAGACAGATACATTTTCTCGCTGTACAAATTTTGCCTCATTTATCATTTTTCAGAAGGCCTAGCCCTTCAAAGATCACAACTTCATGCAGGGGTGGGAGGGCAGGACTCAGTTTAACTCTCCACCTGGAATGGTCCCAAGGTCTCATTTCTCTTTTCACTCCTGAACTTGAAACACAAATCTCTAGTAACCTAGATCACCAAATACAATAAAGGCTACTTTAACTTGCCTTTGTAAAGCACACAAAAGAGTGACCAGCAGATAGAAAGCATTTCATATAAATACAGTCAACTAAATAAATAGAAAATGTAGGGAATGGCTGATGGTATCAGGAATGTTTAACTTGGAGAAACTGTTACATTTTGTTAGAATTTGGAATGAGTAGACATTATCTGACAGCTCTCTCTACCTAGCTCTCTCACCTTTCTAATACTTGAAAGGTGAAGAAGTTGAAATAGATTTGTTCTATGTGACATAAATAAGCAGGATTAAGACTGATCTATCAATGAACATTACAGCTGTTGTTGTCTGGCAGTGGAAAATATGAAGAACTGAAATATCATCATTTGATTTATTTTTTTATAAACTTTAATGGTCACATATGTAAAATTTTACTCATATTGCAAAAAATTAACATTAACTCAAAGCCTTTAAAGATAAGACTAGGTTTTCAAAACGTGGTTGTGGGCTCCACAATATTACATGTGGAAATGGAGCAATCTATTTAACCATTCCCCTGTTGTAGAGTTAAATTTTGCTCTTCAGAAGAATACTGGGCAAAACTTCCATATTCTCTTTTTAAAAGATCACTGACAAGTTCCTTAGATAGAGTGATGGAAGTGTTAAAATATCACGAATAAGGTGTGTTTTTTTCCCATATTTGTTTACTTATTTGGCTGCCTCGGGTCTTAGTTGTGGCATGCAGGAACTTCATTGTATCATATCTGGATCTTTTGTTATGGTGCAAAGACTCTCTGGTCCTGGCATGTGGGCTTAGTTGCTCTGTGGCATGTGGGATCTTAGTTCCTTGACCAGGGATTGAACCTGATACCCTACATTGCAAGGTGGATTCTTCCCTGGACCACCAGGGAAATCCCATGAACAAGTTTTAAAGGCATTTGATATTTGATTCCAGTTTGTTTTCTAGAAAGGTTAGACCAGTTTACTCTTCCACCAGCAGTACATGATCATGTTTGTCTCACTTCTGTAATTTCTGGGTGTGTTTACTTCAGTTTTAACAAAGAAACTCATGTTTGCAACTGCAATACTTAAAGTACAGGTATTGCTCATAAAATATATACTAGATTGCATTGTAACAAGATACTAAGGTAGTTGCCAAACTGATGAACATGCATATGGGCTAAGTCAATTCAGTCGTGTCCAACTCTCTGTGACCCTATGCACTGGAGCCCTCCAGGCTCCTCTGTCTTTGGGATTCTCCAGGCGAGAATACTGAAGTGGGTTGCATGCCCTCCTCCAGGGCTTCCTCCTGACCCAGGGATCAAACCCATGCTCTTAAGTCTTCTGTATTGGCAGATGGGCTCTTTACTGCTGGTGCTACCTGGAAAGCCCAAATTGACAGACATGCATGAATTATTGTTATATTTTTAATCAGAAGGCATGGGGTTGCAATTTAAATGTTACTCAAAACACAGATTCTATTGTAAAGAGTGGTAGGAAAAACCGAAACTGCATTTGCTAATGTACTTCAGTAAGTTATTTACGTAAGTAAAAAAATAATTCAGAGTGAATCCTGCTATTCCACACCATACAGAGTATGTAAATTTACTATGCAAACTCACCCTGGAGGGGGTGAGTTTGCATAGTAAATTTACATACTGTGTAAATGTGCTGTGCTGTGATATGAGGTCAGATTATCTCGTTAGATAAAAAATGAGCACTCATGAGACAGGCATGACTGAAACAACTCATTCATTTGTATATTCAAGTAAATGTAAACCAACTCCTCATATCATGCAGAGTGCATATGTGTGTGCTGTCTCTTCAGTTGTATCCGACTCTTTGTGATCCTATGGACTATAGCCCCCCAGGCTCCTCTGTCCATGGGGTTCTCCAGGCAAGAATACTGGAGTGGGTTGCCATGCCCTCCTCCAGGGGATCTTCCCAACCCAGGGATCAAACCCACCTCTCTTAACATCTCCTGCATTGGCAGGCAGGTTCTTCACTACTAGTGCCACCTGGGAAGCCCATATCACACAGAGTATCTTCACTTAAAAGTCCTCTTTTTAGAGAAATTTTAAAGACATCAGAAGTCAGCCAATAGACAGGGGAGTTGTTTTGAGTGACAGGCACCTTTTCTGTTGTCCCTGCAGGAACATTGCCTAGGCAGCCAGTGATTCTTCAGACAAGGGTGGCTTTGACATAGTGGTCCCTTGACCTCGCGACCAGATCGCATGTCGTCACACAAACCATACCCCACAGCAACGCATTTGCTGTTATAGTTAAACTCAGTAATCAGTATGTTTATTTTTCTCCACTGCCGTCATCATGTATATTTTAGAAATGTTTCCACTGAGAGCTTTAAACATTGAATTTCAGGAAAGAAAATATCACAATTGGAAAAAAGTCACACTTGGAGGGTAAAATGTCTGTGTCGTCTGTCTTTAAATTGATCACCAACTGTTTTTGTTTAGGTGAATGTAGCAATTTATCGAAGAAGGCAATGGCACCCCACTCCAGTACTCTTGACTGGGAAATCCCATGGACGGAGGAGCCTGGTAGGCTGCAGTCCACGGGGTCGCTAAGAGTCAGACACGATGGAGCGACTTCACTTTCACTTTTCACTTTCATGAATTGAAGGAAATGGCAACTCACTCCAGTGTTCTTGCCTGGAGAATCCCAGGGACGGGGGAGACTGGTGGGCTGCCGTCTATGGGGTCGCACAGAGTCGGACACGACTGAAACGACTTAGCAGCAGCAGCAATTTATGTTTTAAAAGACGGTGAGACGAACAGAAAATATAACCACCACCCACTACGAAGTGTAATTAAGTGAAATATTATCCCTTGTGATCTTTCAGAAGTGCCAGCCTGAAGTTTAAGTCCTCTGTTATACACCTCAGAGACTATCTCAGCTTCATGGCTATGGAGCTGAACCTCTTAACCCCTATGCTGTGGGCCTGTCCACTCCCCTTACCTTACAATGGCCTGTGATTCCTTGTCCCCTGACATACTTCTCAGAGAGATTACCCTCCCCCTCTCTCCCCTGTTCATTCTGTTTTCCCAGTGAGAGAAGCCTCCTACCTTTCCACTATCAATTAAAATGCTACACTGTCTGACTAATGCCAACTCACCCATCGACATTTTACTTCATGCCCAGAAACATACCTCTTTATCTTGCTTATATCGCATATCTTCACCTCTAAAATTATATTTGGGTTGGTTATTTTTGTATACTTTCCATCTTTATTGAACTTAATTAATTGCTTTATTAAATTTCATGATACCCTGTACAAATCTGGATATCATAGGCCTTTGACAAATTCTCGTTATCTAGAAATAAATTTTAATTCATTCTAGAATATGTACATTTTGCAATGGTGAAAGGTAAAAGATTACAAATGGAATAATAAAGACAACAACAAAAAGCATAATTTTTCTTTGGCTTTTGGATATCTTTGAGAATATTTTTTTCAAGAAAGACTAAATAAAAGATGGTAAGGCACACATAGCCTTAAGGTCTAATTTTCCAAAGGTGGATACACATAGAAATATAGGTGGGGATGGTAGGTGGTAGAAAGAAGGTTCCTTGCTCCCTGTGGTGTTTAATGTGTAAGCCTAAGGAAAACACAACAAACCACACTTCTCTTGGGAAGTAAGTTGACCATATAAGTTGTCTACAAACTCCTCAAAGATTGAGACTCTGCTACAGTCAACTAAGGCAGAAGATGACTTCTGAAACAAAAAAATTTTTTTGACTGATCTAAACTGAACTTGCCATTAGTGTTGAGACAGTGAATATTTTTCACACCTGCCACTGTTAATTTGTTTAAAAGACGGTGAGACGAACAGAAAATATAACCACCACCCACTATGAAGTGTAATTAAGTGAAATAATAAAAAAATATTTGAAACTCTTTAAATGTTAAAGGAAACATCAAAGAATTAAAGCAGTGCAAAAACCACTTGACAAAAGCAAATTGATATTTATTACCAAGCATCTGACTATAGTTTACTGTGGCAGGTAGATACTCTGTCTTACTTTGAGATTTCTGACAGATGAAATACAGAGAAAATGATATGATGTGTTATAATTCTCACGATTTTATAACAGAGAGTGTGTAATCTGAATTATAGTGGCAATTGTTTTCTTATACTACATTTATGGAGAAATTTTCACCTCAGTTCTTATGTAAGGGAAATTAGGCAATATTTTGGTAAATGATTTTGTGCGTTGTTCAGAGGCTTTAGAAATTTGGAGTTGAGCAATCCTGAGTTTGAATCCTGGGTCCTGCGAGTTGTATTAACTCTTACACGCATCCTTTCAGTTTGAGTTTTCTCATATGTAAAATGAGAATAATACCAGCATTTATCTTGTAAAATTGTTTTGAATCAATATATATGATGTAGAAAGTGATGAATAAATAATAGAAACATGACACTGTTACTGTTTGACTGAGGTCTAATTTATAACATAGATGCAGACTAGAGATATTAGAGGATTTGGAAAATGGACATGTCCACTATACTCCCTTTGCAATTTCTTATCCCTGCCTAACCCTCATGTATTTTGTAGTCAGTAAATTCCACCAGTCAACATTTGCAAAGAGTTCTGCTCAGGGTCAAGCTTGCCTCTGGTGTTCTTGTGGATTGATGAATGGCCAGACCCACTGTTATTCTTTCCATTCCAAACTACAGAGGAGTAACAATAACCACAGGATTACAGCAAACTTTTCAACAGCAACAGTGAAGTCTAGAAGAGAGCAGAAAAAAATGTTCAAAGTATTGAGAGAAAATAACTCTCCACTTAGAATTGCATCTTCAGCAAAACCTCTTACAATTTATTGATCGATTGATTTTTATCTTCGTCTGCACTGGTTCTCTACATTGCTTTGCATGGGGCTACTTTTGCTGCGGTGCACGGGCTTCTCATTATGGTCACTTCTCTTGTTACAGAGCACAGGCTCTAGGTGTGAAGGCTTCAGTAGTTGCAGCTTGTGAGCTCAGTAGTCGTGACACACGGGCTTAGTTGTTCCATCGCATGTGGAATCTTTCCGGACCATGGCTCGAAACCATGTCCCCTGCCCTGGCAGTTGGATTCTCAACTCCTGCGCCAACAAGGAAGACCCCAGCAAAACCTCTTAAGACTGAAAGAAAAATAAAAATATTTACAAATACAAATTTGAGTTTTCTCTGCCCAGAGTCCACCATAAAGCAGCATTTAAAGACACACTTCAGAAGAAGGAAGATCATCTCAGATGGTCTGGGCTGCAAAAGTCTTGCTGAACAAATAAAATGGTAAATTTTATTGTATGAAAATTATATAAATTAATATGACATTCCCCACAAAGCAAAGAAGACTGTCTAACAAAAAGATAAAGTAAGTGTGTGTGTGTGTGTGTGTGTGTGTGTTAGTCATTTAGTTATGTCTGACTCTTTGCGACCCCATAGACTGCAACCCACCAGGCTTCCCTATCCATGGAATTCTCCAGGCAAGAATACTGGACTGGGTTGCCATTTCTTTCTCCAGGGGATCTTCCCAACCCAGGGTTCGAATCTGGGTCTCCTACACTGTAGGCGGATTCTTTACTGCCTGAGCCACCAGGAAAACCACCATGCTCTAGTATATTTCCCTTCAAAAAAGTTATATGGAAATACTCAGGACCACTTGAATGCAAAAGAGGAAAGCCCGAGTTTCAGTGGCAGGAAATGAACATTTTAGAGGCATCTGAGCATCTTCAAGACGCTTAGATTAGAGCATAGATTACATGGTATGTCAGAAATGAGTATAGACAAACATAAATGGGCCTTGTGACTGGGGCCTTGTGGCCTACACTAAGTAGTGTGGATTTTATGCTTTTTATACACCATCCTTCTTTCTAGTATCCACTTCTGTAATTGTACTTATGCCAGAGTCTGATCATTTGCTTCCTTATCTTTCCTGCTATCGTGTGAAGGTCTCTCTAGAAGTAACTCATTTCCCTCTGTATGGTCAAGTGCTTAGCAGTTCCTGGTACATATTCATTACTGAAAGCATACTCATTAAATAGCTAAATAGTTAATATTATATTCCTTTGCCTCCTCATACAGATTTAAGTACTTTCCTGTTTGTGGCCCATTTAGGCTGTACCTCTAATACTTGTTCTCTTAAAAAAAAATTGTGTTTCTGTTAGACTATTAACCCTTAGAGGGTAGAGTTAGTCTTTTTAGCTCCCGTTTCTGTCACAAGACACTGTGTTTAGTCATTCAGTCGTGTCCGACCCTGTGTGAGCCCATGGACTGTAACCCACCAGGCTTCTCTGTCTATGGGTATTCTGCAGGCAGGAACACTGGAGTGGGTTACCATGCCCTTCTCCAGGGGATCTTCCCAACCCTGGGGATCGAACTCAGGTCTCCCACATTATAGGCGGATTCTTTACCATCTGAGCCACCAGGGGAGCCCAAGAATACTGGAGTGGGGAGCCTATCGTTTCTCCAGGGGAACTTCCAGACCCAGGAATTGAACTGGGATATCTTGCATTGTAGGCGGATTCTTTACCAGCTGAGCTACCAGAGAGGTTCAAGACACTTACTACATAGGTGTTAGTTTAGTAAATGCATATAAGTATGCCTGTGTCAGTAAATGGACTGAGGTACATGATAAACGCCCTCCAAGGAAGAGAATTAGTGGTGTGTTGGAGTTCACCTGTACCAGCTCCTGAGAGCTGATAAATTTAACTGATAAATTTTCAGGAATTTTGTGAGCTACTTGATATCATACTGGTATCTGGAAGTTGGCCATGTTAGAAACAATGTACACCATGGAAATCAGCAAATGCGACAACCAGGGTATTTGTTTGTGTGTTTTTTATGGGTTCTTTCTGCCCAGAAAACCAGTTGTAAAGCAATTACCAGCACCCACATTCAGAACCCCAATTCTTAGGTCAGATGTTTATACATGTCAGGACCAGCCCAACAACAAACCAACCCAAGGGAGTGGTGCCACAGAAGAATAAAGAAAAAGAAGACTCAGAAATAAAGTGGGGATCAAGGTGCTGATGCCATTCGCAGGCAAAAGCCCAGATCCTAATCCTTGCATGCCTTTTATGGTTAACTTCTACTTCCTTATGCGTGCTCTAGAAGTATCTGTTCTTTACAATCTCAGATCGGAGATAAAGATATACAATGCACAGTCCTCAAAGTCAAACCTTCAAGCCTTTCATGGCTTTGTTTAGCCTTTTGGCTAGTGACGCCCTTTCTCAGCAACTCCTTCAAGGCTCCGGTTATGGGAACAGTCGCTAATGGGTTTCCATTAGTCACGTCAGTACTTCAACATCTTGTTTTCAAGATGTCTTGCCACGATGTACTTTTTACTGCTCCCATCCCTTTGCCTGGGGGTGATGAGAAAGTCATTCTTATTTTTCAAAGAATCCCCATTAATTATAGAACAGGCCTGTGCATAGCATATTCCCTTCATAGCCCCCTTTTTTATTTTTGAAGCTTATTTTTGGTGATTATTGGCGATCATAGAAACCAAAGTGATAGTCGCTAATTGCTGTTGTTGTCCATCTACTTTCTTATTGATTCGCCGCCAGACTCTGTAGAAACAGAAGAAAGACATATAGAAATTAACATAAAACCAGCCATTGATTCTCCAGTAGTTTTCAAGTGGGGGATGGGATTTAATTGAGAAATCCCGTCTGCTGCTGCATCCAGCAAATTAGATCCCTGCAAAAGGTGTAGTTTCTGAGAGAAAGTTTCCATAATCTCTTGTTGTAAGTTACTTATACCCAAAAATAGATCACCTTGATTTAAGAGGTGTTGTTTAACTTTAAACAACAATTAAACGATGACTCATTATATTTGTGAGCAGTCACACAAAAAGAAGTAATATTCCAATCACACTTAAGACAAATCTGTTTTTGCAGACTATTTACTTGACCATCTAGTAGTATAATAACCTGTTGTAAATCAGCCATTTGTGAAGCTAATTTTCCATCTATTCGTCTTTGGGTAGACCAAAGAACATCAGAATCTTTATGCCATTTTTGCACAAAGTGCACAGTCCATACACTCTGATGTAATGCCACTCCTGCTACAGCTGCTGTAGTAGCTATAGCAATAATTCCTAAAATGGCAGTAATTAACCATCCGATAAACCATTTAGTATGTTTTAACACTTTATTTTTTTTTAGCAGTCTTCAGTGTACTGATTTTAATTAATTAGATGATATATCACATGAATACGTACCTACCCTTTTTCAAAACCCTTACAAATTTTTGAGATTTTCTTTTTTTTTTTTTTTCATTTATTTTTATTAGTTGGAGGCTAATTACTTCACAACATTGTAGTGGGTTTTGTCATACATTGACATGAATCAGCCATGGAGTTACATGTATTCTCCATCCCAATCCCCCCTCCCACCTCCCTCTCCACACGATTCCTCTGGGTCTTCCCAGTGCACCAGGCCCAAGCACTTGTCCTATGCATCGAACCTGGGCTGGTGATCTGTTTCACCATAGATAACATACATGCTGTTCTCTTGAAACATCCCACCCTCGCTTTCTCCCACAGAGTCCAAAAGTCTGTTCTGTACATCTGTCTCTCTTTTTCTGGTTTGCTTATAGGGTTATCATTATCATCTTTCTAAATTCCATATGTATGTGTTAGTATGCTGTAATGTTCTTTATCTTTCTGGCTTACTTCACTCTGTATAATGGGCTCCAGTTTCATCCATCTCATTAGAACTGATTCAAATGAGTTCTTTTTAACGGCTGAGTAATATTCCATTGTGTATATGTACCACAGCTTCCTTAACCATTCATCTGCTGATGGGCATCTAGGTTGCTTCCATGTCCTGGCTATTATAAACAGTGCTGCGATGAACATTGGGGTGCACGTGTCTCTTTCAGATCTGGTTTCCTCGGTGTGTATGCCCAGAAGTGGGATTGCTGGGTCATATGGCAGTTCTATTTCCAGTTTTTTAAGAAATCTCCACACTGTTTTCTATAGTGGCTGTACTAGTTTGCATTCCCACAAACAGTGTAAGAGGGTTCCCTTTTCTCCACACCCTCTCCAGCATTTATTGCTTGTAGACTTTTGGAGAGCAGCCATCCTGACTGGCGTGTAATGGTACCTCATTGTGGTTTTGATTTGCATTTCTCTGATAATGAGTGATGCTGAGCATCTTTTCATGTGTTTGCTAGCCATCTGTATGTCTTCCTTGGAGAAATGTCTGTTTAGTTCTTTGGCCCATTTTTTGATTGGGTCATTTATTTTTCTGAAATCAAAAAAGAAATCAAAATATGCATAGAAATGAATGAAAATGAAAACACAACAACCCAAAACCTATGGGACACTGTAAAAGCAGTGCTAAGGAGAAGATTCATAGCATTACAGGCCTACCTCAAGAAACAAGAAAAAAGTCAAATAAATAACCTAACTCTACACCTAAAGCAAGTAGAGAAGGAAGAAATGAAGAACCCCAGGTTAGTAGAAGGAAAGAAATCTTAAAAATTAGGGCAGAAATAAATGCAAAAGAAACTAAAGAGACCATAGCAAAAATAAACAAAGCTAAAAGCTGGTTTTTTGAAAAAATAAACAAAATTGACAAACCATTAGCAAGACTCATTAAGAAACAAAGGGAGAAGAACCAAATTAACAAAATTAGAAATGAAAATGGAGAGATCACAACAGACAATACTGAAATACAAAGGATCATAAGAGACTACTACCAGCAGCTCTATGCTAATGAAATGGACAACTTGGAAGAAGTGGACAAGTTCTTAGAGAAGTATAACTTTCCAAAACTGAACCAGGAAGAAATAGAAGATCTTAACAAACCCATCACAAGCAAGGAAATCGAAACTGTAATCAGAAATCTTCCAGCAAACAAATCCCAGAACCAGATGGCTTCACAGCTGAATTCTACCAAAAATTTAGAGAAGAGCTAACACCTATCTTACTCAAACTCTTCCAGAAAATTGCAGAAAGAAGGTAAACTTCCAAACTCATTCTATGTAATCCTCTTTTAAGACAATGAGTTTCTGCCCCCATGCATATAGGGGTAAGATCTGTTCCCACAGTATAATTAACACTAACACTTGAAAGCTGTTGGCCTTCTTCTTCTGGTTTTAAAGGAAGGCTTGGATCAAAAGGTCCAGGTAACCAAGAAGAGTCATTTATGAAAATTAGAAGAGTAGAATCCTCCCACGTAATTGGTCTTAATAGGGGAGGATTGGGCACATATGCCCAATAAGTATGATTAGTGTCTGCCATAGTAGTTACCACAGATAACAAAGCCAAGAACAAGGTAGCTAAGGTCAAAGGCTATCCATGTTCTTTGACCAATTTTTCCCCTTCAATGGTCAATTTCTTCAACTGACCCCAAGTGGGTGGTTTGGCTTTAATGATCCTTGAAGCTGGTTTGGAGCGGTTGCTGATTGTCAGTCTTGTTACCCCCATCACTGGCAACTCTCCTGGAGGATCAATATCAAACCATGTCCTCTTCTTTCCTTTTTTTGACATGCCTTCCTGATACCCAGTGGTGTTGTCCATTATATGAAATGACAAGAGCATAACCTCGTCCTTTCCTAAGTCTAAGGCCTTTACACCAATTATTCATAGCATTTTTCAACTACACAGGAGTATTATCTGCAATCATTTGACCAGGAGTATAATTTTCACTAAGAATGATGTTCTGAAAATGTAGCGTTGCTGCTGGTTTTGTGTGATCCAATCTTAAATCCAAAAAATTTAAAGTAAAGCTTGGGCTAATTTTTCTTTTGGTGTCATCAATACGTCATACTTTTCTCCCCCTTTCTGTTTAAATGACATATTTTTTAGAGTACAATGAGTGCGTTCAATAATAGCCTGACCTTGAGAATTATATGGAATACCTGAAGAATGAGAAATATTCCAATTAGATAAAAATTTTGCAAAATCATGACATATATGCAGGGCCAGTATCAGTTTTAACATGTTTTGGTAGGCCCATGTAAGAAAAGGCTTGCAAAAAATCTGAGATAACATGAGTAGATGTTTCTCCAGAATAAGCAGAAGCATAAATCATGCCCAAATAAGTAGCCACAGAAACATGAATAGCTCCCAAATGTCCAAAAGAAGGGACATGAGTAACATCAGTCTGAGAAATATCGTTGGGATAAAGGCCTCTGGGATTAACCCCTGTAGCTGTAGGAAAGTGGTGAGTTAAGAGTACTTATGGGGCATGCAGAAACAATATCTTGGGCTTCTTGTCTGGATAATTGAAATTTATTCATCAAGCCACATGTATTTATATGGGTGAGTTGATGAAATTTATAAGGAGTAAGAAAAGCAATTAACAAAGAGTCAATGGAATCGTTGCCCTTTACCAATGGTCTGGGCAAATTAGAATGAGATCTGATATGTGTAATGTAAAAAGGGGCAGAAAGACATCTTACTATATTTTGTATTTGAGATAATATTGTAATAATAGATGATTTAGAAGAAGCCTTTGGCAGAAATATAGTTTCAATGATTTGTGTTACCCATACAGCATATTGAGAATCTGACATAATATTTAATGCCATAGAAACATCCTGTAATAAGGTAGCAATAGCCTCTAATTCAGCTTGTTGAACAGAGGTTAGGCTAGATTGCCACACCTTTGTTGTGGGTACAGTATAACCAGCTTTGAGAGTTTTATTTGCATCAGTAAAATAAACAGGGGCTTTAGTAAGAGGAATTGTTTCAGTAATGTTAGAAATTATCCATTTGTGTTTGGCAGCAATAGTAATCAAAGGTGACTTTGGAAAATGGTTATGAACCTCATCTATGAAATCATCAATGACAATTTGCCAATCCATACTGGTAACAAATAATCTATGGATTTGATCATTAGTGAAAGGAAGAACAATTTCATACGGATCATAACCAGAAAGTTGTATACACCTGGATCTCATTTTTGAAACAAGAAAGGAAATAAGCATTATGTAAGTAGTCATTATTTTCTTAGGAATGTGGGATAAAAATCTCCATTCAAGGATACCTTGTGGTTGCCATAATATTCCTGTAGGGGAATCTAAAGTAGGAAGAATAAATAAAGAAATTGCCATAGTCAAATCTACTTAAGTTGTCTTTGCTGGATAGCTTGATTCACAAGATTTAATTCCTGTTTAGCTTGTTCTGTTAGTACCCAGAGACTATTTAAATGTAGGATTTGAAATGGGTGTGTCAAGGAATGATTAGGAATTCCCAAAGATGGTCATAAGCAATATTTCTTTGCAATATATATCCTAAATAGGTATATGGTTCCTACTCTTGTAATTTATTGACAGCAATATGTAACCCACATTCTTTTAATTTAACCTCTGTATTTAAGAAAATATGTTGAAGTTTCTTGACAGAAGGAGAAGCTAAAAGAATATCATCCATATAATGGATAATGTAAGCATGAGGGAATTGTTTTCTAACAAATTCAAGTGGTTGGGAGACACATAATTGACATAATGTAGCAGATGACACCACCCTTATGGCAGAAAGTGAAGAGGAACTAACTCACTTAGTGAAAGAGGAGAGTGAAAAAGTTGGCTTAAAGCTCAAACATTCAGAAAACTAAGATCATGGCATCTGGTCCCATCACTTCATGGGAAATAGATGGGGAGACAGTGGAAACAGTGTCAGACTTTATTTTCTTGGGCTCCAGAATCACTGCAGATGGTAATTGCAGCCATGAAATTAAAAGACACTTACTCCTTGGAAGGAAAGTTATGACCAAACTATATAGCATATTAAAAAGCAGAGACATTACTATGCCAACAAAGGTCCGTCTAGTCAGGGCTATGGTTTTTCCAGTGGTCATGTATGGATGTGAGAGTTGGACTGTGAAGAAAGCTGAGCACCAAAAATTTGGTTCTTTTGATCTGTGGTGTTGGAGAAAACTCTTGAGAGTCCCTTGGACTACAAGGAGATCCAACTGGTCCATCCTAGAGGAGATCAGTCCTGGATGTTCACTAAAAGATCTGATGCTGAAGCTGAAACTCCAGTACTCTGGCGACCTCATGGGAAGAGTTGACTCATTGGAAAAGACCCTGATGCTGGGAGGGATTGGGGGCAGGAGGATAAGGGGATGACAGAGGATGAGATGGTTGGATGGCATCACTGACTTGATGGACATGAGTTTGAGTAGACTCCGGGAGTTGGTGATGGACAGGGAGGCCCGGCATGCTGCAATTTATGGGGTCACAAAGAGTCGGACATGACTGAGCAACTGAACTGAATTGAACTGAACTGAGGACTATTAAGCATTCCTTGTGGCAATACCTTCCAGTAATATTGAGACACTGATTTTTTATTACTAATTGACGGTACAGTAAAAGTAAAACGGATAGCAACAGATTCTTGAAGAAGAATAGTATAGAAACAATCTTTAAGATCAATGATTTTTATTTTCCAATTTTGTGGTATCATAGAAGGTGATGGAATGCCTGGTTGTAAAGCACCCATAGGTTCAATTATAGCATTAATTTTTCTTAAATCATTTAATATCTCCATTTCCCAGATTTCTTCTTAATAACAAAGACAGGGAAATTCCAAGGACTAGTAGTTGAAGCAATATGATTAAGAGATAATTGTTCCTCTACTAGCTGTTCAAGAACCTGTAACTTTTCCTGTGATAGGGGCCACTGCTCTGTCCAAATAGGCTCATCAGATTTCCATGTCAATTTAAGTGCTGTTTTTTGTTGTTCAGCAGTGGCCCTCACTAAAAAGCCTGTGTATTTTGAACAGGATTATATCCCATATTTGCCATAATTTGTTTAGCTTGAGGAGATATAGTAGGAATTGTTACATAAGCTCCCCATCGCATCAATAGATCTTGTCCCCATAAATTAATAGGGATATCTGCAACTAAAGGTTGTAAAGTTGCAGGCTGTTATTTGGGACCTGAACAAGTCAAAATATTAGTACTTTTTTGAATATTTTGCATAGTCCAATTCCAGTTAACATAATAGGAACATCTGTTAAAGGCCAAGAAATTGGCCAATGCTTTTTAGATATTATAGAAACATCAGCTCCAATATCTACAAGTCCTGAAAATTGCTTATTATTAATATATACAGATAATGTGGGTCTAGAATCAGATACAAAAGTTTGCCAATATACCTGTTTTCCTGTACTCCCAAATCCTCCAGTTCTTTTAATATGAGATTTACTAGTAGTGATATAAGGAAATAATAACAATTGAGCTATATGACCTCCTTTTATTATTTGATAAGGATACTCTCTTTTCATCATAATAGAAATTTCACCCTCATAATCTTCATCTATAATTCCCATTAGGACTTGAACTCCCTTACTTGTTAAATTACTGCGTCCTAATAATAATCCCACATTTTCTTTAGGTATTGGACCTTTAATTCCAGTAGGGATTTTATAAATTCCCATAGCTGGTGTAAGAAGTAAATTGTCAATGGCAGGGATAACTAATGCTGTGTTCCTGGATGTTGCAGGAAGGAGGTTGGCAACCCGGGTGTATGGTTTGGAAAGGCTAAATGAGGTTGCTGTTCACTGGCTGGGTACACCAAAGGAACAGCATTTCAGGCTTGTTGAGAGCTCATATTGTTTGATGGGCTCTGAGTGGGTCCCTTCTTCCAGTGTCCCGACAAAGGGGATCCATTTTTATGAAATTTAGATCTACACTGATTAGCCCAATGATTGCCTTTATTACAGGGAGGGCATAATCCAGGTGTCTTTTCATTTATGGTAGTAGGCTTATTAGGTGTATTTTTTATTAGTTTTGCAATTTTTCTGCACATGTCCTCTCTTAAATTAAACATTTAAATTAAACAAAATTAAACAATTAAAACATTTTAACCTGTTGATTCACTTGTTGTTTCAAGCCTGTAATGGCTTGAGCCAACAATTGCATCTTGTAGGGTTTGGATCCAATACCATGGCAAGCCTTAATATAATCCTCTAGAGGCTTTCCTTGTGCTTTGAGAGGCTGTAAAACCTTTGACATTCTGAATTCACATTATCATAGGCCAGCATCAGTAATAACATATCCCTTAATCCAGTTTGAGCAACAGTTCTCACCAGATTTGTTTTAATTGGGCAATAAAATCAGTACAAGTTTCTTCATTAGATTGTTTTCTTTTTCTTTTTTTTTTTTTTTTTCATTTATTTTTATCAGTTGGAGGCTAATTACTTTACAATATTGTAGTGGGTTTTGTCATACATTGACATGAATCAGCCATGGAGTTACATGTATTCCCCATCCCAATCCCCCCTCCCACCTCCCTCTCCACCCGATCCCTCTGGGTCTTCCCAGTGCACCAGGTCTGAGCACTTGTCTCATGCATCCAACCTGGGCTGGTGATCTGTTTCACCATAGATAACATACATGCTGTTCTCTTGAAACATCCCACCCTCGCCTTCTCCCACAGAGTCCAAAAGTCTGTTCTGTACATCTGTCTCTCTTTTTCTGGTTTGCATATAGGGTTATCATTACCATCTTTCTAAATTCCATATGTATGTGTTAGTATGCTGTAATGTTCTTTATCTTTCTGGCTTACTTCACTCTGTATAATGGGCTCCAGTTTCATCCATCTCATTAGAACTGATTCAAATGGGTTCTTTTTAACAGCTGAGTAATATTCCATTGTGCATATGTTCCACAGCTTCCTTATCCATCTGCTGATGGGCATCTAGGTTGCTTCCATGTCCTGGCTATTATAAACAGTGCTGCGATGAACATTTGGGTGCACGTGTCTCTTTCAGATCTGGTTTCCTTGGTGTGTAAGCCCAGAAGTGGGATTGCTGGGTCATATGGCAGTTCTATTTCCAGCTTTTTTTTTTTTTTTTCAGCTTTTTAAGAAATATCCACACTGTTTTCCATAGTGGCTGTACTAATTTGCATTCCCACCAACAGTGTAAGAGGGTTCCCTTTTCTCCACACCCTCTCCAGCATTTATTGCTTGTAGACTTTTGGATAGCAGCCATCCTGACTGGCGTATAATGGTACCTCATTGTGGTTTTGATTTGCATTTCTCTGATAATGAGTGATGTTGACCATCTTTTCATGTGTTTTTTGGCCATCTGTATGTCTTCCTTGGAGAAATGTCTGTCTAGTTCTTTGGCCCATTTTTTGATTGTGTCATTTATTTTTCTGGAGTTGAGCTGAAGGGGTTGCTTGTATATTTTTGAGATTAATCCTTTGTCTGTTGCTTCGTTTGCTATTATTTTCTCCCAATCTGAGGGCTGTCTTTTCACCTTGCTTATAGTTTCCTTTGTTGTGCAAAAGCTTTTAAGTTTCATTAGGTCCCATTTGTTTATTTTTGCTTTTGTTTCTAAAATTCTGGGATGTGGGTCATAGAGGATCCTGCTGTGATTTATGTCAGAGAGTGTTTTGCCTATGTTCTCCTCTAGAAGTTTTATAGTTTCTGGTCTTACATTTAGATCTTTAATCCATTTTGAGTTTATTTTTGTGTATGGTGTTAGAAAGTGTTCTAGTTTCAGTCTTTTACAGGTGGTTGACCAGTTTTCCCAGCACCACTTGTTAAAGAGGTTGTCTTTTATCCATTGTATATCCTTGCCTCCTTTGTTGAAGATAAGGTGACCATAGGTTCGTGGATTTATCTCTGGGCTTTCTATTCTGTTCCATTGATCTATATTTCTGTCTTTGTGCCAGTACCATACTGTCTTGATGACTGTGGCTTTGTAGTATAGTCTGAAGTCAGGCAGCTTGATTCCTCCAGTTCCATTCTTCTTTCTCAAGATTACTTTGGCTATTCGAGGTTTTCTGTATTTCCATACAAATTGTGAAATTATTTGTTCTAGTTCTGTGAAAAATACCGTTAGTAGCTTGATAGGGATTGCATTGAATCTATAGATTGCTTTGGGTAGTATAGCCATTTTGACAATATTGATTCTTCCAATCCATGAACACGGTCTCTTTCTCCATCTGTTTGTGTCCTCTTTGATTTCTTTTATCAGTGATTTATAGTTTTCTATGTATAAGTCTTTTGTTTCTTTAGGTAGATAAACTCCTAAGTATTTTATTCTTTTTGTTGCAATGGTGAATGGTATTGTTTCCTTAATTTCTCTTTCTGTTTTCTCATTGTTAGTGTATAGGAATGCAAGAGATTTCTGTGTGTTAATTTTATATCCTGCAACTTTACTATATTCGCTGATTAGCTCTAGTAATTTTCTGGTAGAGTCTTTAGGTTTTTCTATGTAGATGATCATGTCATCTGCATAAAGTGAGAGTTTCACTTCTTTTCCTATCTGGATTCCTTTTACTTCTTTTTCTGCTCTGATTGCTGTGGCCAACACTTCCAAAACTATGTTGAATAGTAGTGGTGAGAGTGGGCACCCTTGTCTTGTCCCTGATTTCAGGGGAAATGCTTTCAATTTTTCACCATTGAGGGTGATGCTTGCTGTGGGTTTGTCATATATAGCTTTTATTATGTTGAGGTATGTTCCTTCTATTCCTGCTTTCTGGAGAGTTTTAATCATAAATGGATGTTGAATTTTGTCAAAGGCTTTTTCTGCATCTATTGAGATAATCATATGGTTTTTATCATTCAATTTGTTAATGTGGTGTATTACATTGATTGATTTGTGGATATTAAAGAATCCTTGCATTCCTGGGATAAAGCCCACATTGTCATGGTGTATGATTTTTTTAATATGTTGTTGGATTCTGTTTGCTAGAATTTTGTTAAGGATTTTTGCATCTATGTTCATCAGTGATATTGGCCTGTAGCATTAGATTGTTTTAATTTAACAAAAGAAAGATGAGACTGTTCCAGGAGACTAAACTTTTCCCCTTCTCTAAGACAAATCTAATTTGATTTACAAGTTGATCATTGAATTGTAGTTGTCTCTGAATCCCTTGATAAACCCCTGACCCCATTAATTGTTTCACAATAATATTAAGAGGAGGATTAGCAGCTGTATTTCTTTGAGCTTGTTGAGAGGCTTCATCTTGCCACCATGTTCGGAATTGTAAAAATTCTGAAGTAGATAAGCAAGTTCTAGCAATCATTTCCCAGTCATATGGGATGAATCATTCAGAGTCAGTCAGCCCCTGAATAAGACCTGTGGTGTAAGGAGATGTAGTTCCATATTGTGTGCATGCCTGTTTAATCTCCTTAATAGTTTTAAAAGATATAGGAATGTGTTCAAATTGTACCCCACCTTGTGGAAGTTGAGCATTAGAGGGCAGCACCTCAGTCATGATAACAGGCAAAACCAAAGCATCAGAGTCACCTTCTCACCTCACTGCTCATACAGCTTGCTGGAAAGATGAGAGAGCAGGTGTAGACATTTTTGGTATTGTGACTGTGGCTCTAAATAACCCATCACCCCATGGTGTACCGGGATCTAGTGGAGGGGGTTCTTGTTCTATAGGAGGCTCCAGCCAAGGAGCTGAAGGCTGTGAGACTGGTGATAAAGGGAAAGCTTCAGGATGTTGCTCAGTACCATAGTTAACATGGGATTTCAGTTCAGTTGCTCCATTGTGTCTGACTCTTTGCAACCCCATGAACCGCAGCATTCCAGGCCTCCCTGTCCATCACCAACTCCCGGAGTCCACCCAAACTCATGTCCATTGAGTTGGTGATGCCATCCAACCATCTCATCCTCTGTCATCCCCTTCTCCTCCTGTCTTCAATCTTTCCCAGCATCAGGGGCTTTTCAAATGAGTAAGCTTTTGTATCAGATAGCTAGAGTATTGGAGTTTCAGCTTCAACATCAGTACTTCCAATGAACATTCAGGACTAATTTCCTTTAGGATGGACTGGTTGGATCTCCTTGCAGTCCAAGGGACTCTCAAGAGTCTTCTCCAACACCACAGTTCAAAAGCGTCAATTCTTCAGTGCTCAACCTTCTTTAGAGTCCAACTCTTCACATCCATACATGAATACTGGAAAAACCATAGCTTTGACAGACCTTTGCTGGCAAAGTAGTCTCTGCTTTTTAATATGCTGTCTAGGTTGGTCATAACTTTCCTTCCAAGGAGTAAGTGTCTTTTAATTTCATGCCTGCAATCACCATCTGCAGTGATTTTGGAGCCCCAAAAAGTAAAATCTCTCACTGTTTCCACTGTTTCCCCATCTATTTGCCATGAAATGATGGGACAAGATACCATGATCTTAGTTTTCTGAATGTTGAAATTTAAGCCAACTTTTTCACTCTCCTCTTTCACTTTCAATTTAGGACTCAAAAATGGAGTCTCTTTCTCCCCTTCCAGGAGAGGATTATATTTCCCTTTATCCTGATTTTTGTAAATATGAGACAGCTGGACAGGCAATTCCTGAGATTCAGGAGAAGTAGGAGTATCAGATTCTGAATCAGAAGAGTCAGACCGTTCAGATTGTAAAGGAGCAAAAGTAGTATAAATAAGATTACAGAGAGACCACACAAGTATCGGAAAGGGTTCCCCAGACTGATAGGCTCTACGCAAACAACACATCACTTCTTTCCACTCATTAAGACTCAAAGTCCCTTTTTCTGGGTCCCACCAATGACAATGCTTATAAATTGCCTGAAATAATTCCTGAAAATTCTCTTCTCTCACTTTCAGTCCAGAACTACATAGTAAGGTTTCTAGCAGCACACTATAGTCAGCGTACTTAGAAGGAGATTGCCCCATTGTGTCCCTGATTGACAAATCCACGGGGGTGCACTCACCAAGTACTTTCACTGTCCTCTGATCTCTCGGCTGGAATTCCCCGTGTCTTCTGGCACTGTCAAAAAAGAGCCTCAAAAGCTACTTGCACCCTCAGGTCCCTGTTCAGGCGCCAAACGTTGGGACCAGCCCAACAACAAACCAACCCAAGGGAGTGGTGCCACAGAAGAATAAAGAAAAAGAAGACTCAGAAATAAAGTGGGGATCAAGGTGCTGATGCCATTCGCAGGCAAAAGCCCAGATCCTAATCCTTGCATGCCTTTTATGGTTAACTTCTACTTCCTTATGCGTGCTCTAGAGGTATCTGTTCTTTACAATCTCAGATCGGAGATAAAGATATACAATGCACAGTCCTCAAAGTCAAACCTTCAAGCCTTTCATGACTTTGTTTAGCCTTTTGGCTAGTGATGCCCTTTCTCAGCAACTCCTTCAAGGCTCCGGTTATGGGAACAGTCGCTAATGGGTTTCCATCAGTCACATCAGTACTTCAACATCTTGTTTTCAAGATGTCTTGCCACGATGTACTTTTTACTGCTCCCAGCCCTTTGCCTGGAGGTGATGAGAAAGTCATTCTTATTTTTTCAAAGAATTCCGTTAATTATAGAACAGGCCTGTGTGTAGCATATTCCCTTCAATACATGCTACATCCTGGAAGGAAGGGAAATTTTGTGAATAGGCAAGGCAGGATCTTGTTTAAAACTAGACTAAAACTACTTTAAAACTTGACTTGTAGTTGCTTTAAACTAGACTTGGATCACTCACCAGACAATAACCTCCCTCTCTCCTTTCAGTTAAGCCCAGGATGTGAGGTTTCTGCTTCTAATGCTTTGCAAACTGCTCTCACTTCACTTGGGGATTCCCTGCTATCTCAGACATAAAGAATCTGTCAGCAATGCAGGAGACCCAGGTTCAATCCCTGGGTTGGGAAGATCCCCTAGAGAAGCAAATGGCAACCACCCCCTCCAGTATTCTTGCCTGGACAATCCCATGGGCAGAGGAGCCTGGGGGGCTACAGTTCATGGAGTTACAAAGAGTAGGACACAACTGAAAGACTAACATTAGATTATTATACTTGCTTCACTAGATGTCCACCAACAGATGACTACTGGCTTTCCATTGAATGAGAGGCTCAGCTGGAAAGGGATCTTTTCTCTTTCTCACATGAATGAATAATCTTTTGGGTCAGCTGTTCATAGTTCCTTGCAAGTTACATTTTTGTTATTTTTTGTCAATCAGCACTTCATTTTCTTCATTTTTCATGTTTGAAACTCAGTTTCCAAGTAAAGTCATCATCTTATGCTCATGAATTCAGGATGAATTTAGCCCTATAAAGCTGTTAGGTAGTTAGAATAGGAAAAAGGAGTCCAAAATGGTAGTGGCTAAAAGACAAAGAAGGGAAAAGCCTGTGAAAACAGAACAAAGAAAGGTCTGAGGACCGGAGTGAGGACCTCAGGTAAAACAAACAACCCTCCTGGCTAGCACAGTTTACACAGGGCAGACTCAGGGGAGGAGAAAAAAAACACATAAAAAGAAGAGCCAAAATTGAACCAGGGGCTTCTCTTCTATTTGCGTCTTTTGGGTCAGCCCACTCTCACACCTTGAGGGTATATTTTCCTTTGCTTTCTAAATAAAACTGAGGTGTAACATGGAGCTATAACACTGGTCCATCCGTGGAAATTACATGGGGCTGTAACATCAGTCCATCTGTCACTTCAAATTTTTGTTGTGACAAGACAGAACCAAGGAAATTGCAAACTCCCCCGACAAAACAATGAAATTGCCCTAGGTTTAAGATTTAGTAGAAGAAAATTGTATGTCAATATACATGGGAAGCCCTACAATATATCAAAATAGAATATTACCAATTATCTGGTGGTAATACAAAATGAATTACCCATTTTTGCTAAATGGACCATGATAAGGATGATGAGATACCTAGATCACTAAGTCTTTCACTCAATATCTGCACAACTATGAAATGTCAGTCTCTGAGCTGACTGAGTGGGATTCATTGATGTGCAAATCACTACTCCGTGAAGCTCTCAGTCTCCTGGGGAAGCTGACAGTGAAACAGACAAAGTACAGTGTATGGTTAGGTGCACTGATAGGGCAGCACTCAAGCACTGCCAGAAGCTTCCTAGGAAAATCAGAGACTGAAAATGCTACCACGCAGTCTCCAAGAAATGTGCCTTTCTTTAACGTCAAATCATCTCAATTTTAAGAGCATTCTTTAAATTCTTTTGGTTGGGAGCAACTGGATCCAATTCTGACTAGCGTGAGCAAAAGTGGGGAATTTGTTGGAAGACAATGGACATCTTTCACAAAATCAAAAGAAAAATAAGGATGCAAGGAAAGGAAGAAGGCAGATCCAGAAACCCAGGAGCAGGAAATTATACACTGTTTGTGCCGTTTAAAGAACTCAGCTCAACAAACTCCCAGGCTCTCTAGCCTTCCTCCTCATTGACCAGGTGTTTTGTATGGAACCCAGCCTATCAAAAACCAATAACCAGTGTGGCTGGACCAGCCCTGTGGTTCTTACTACTGTAAGAGGCCCTTCAGCAATAACCATAAGGAAAGTTTGGGGGGGGAAGTTCTATTACCCATGGGTCCAAGAGAGCACATGGCACCCCTAGGGCCTCATGGTGAAGTCCTTTGAGGGAAGGAGGAAGAGAAAGAGAGAGAATGGACCTGGAGAACTGCTCTTATTTGGGTCAAGGATGGGGGCCTAGGATTTCAGGGATATATGCTTTATTGAAGAATATTTAAAATATAGGAGTTGGCATTTTGAAAGTTTGAGAAGAGAAAAAAACAAGTGGTCCAACTAGTCACTTATTGAAATGAACAAAGATCTTTAAAATAAAGGGATCTTAGGAGGAGGAGGTGGCTTGGCTCTTTATCTAGTCCTATGGCCGCCAATGTGTTTATTCTAGAAAGTGTCTTTGAAGTGGATGCCTCAGGAATCAAAGCTTAAGTCAGGCACTTGCATTAAAAACAGGGGAGGAAGGGAATGTGAGGTTTTATAGTATACCCCAGTTTGTGGAATCCATCCTTGGATCAAATAGCTATGGCTATGTTGACAATGGAGGCTTCCCAGTGGTGTTAGTGGTAAAGAACTCACCTGCCAATGCAGGATTCATAAGAGACAGTTTCGATCCCTGGGTTGGGAAGATTGCCTGGAGGAGGAAATGGCAGCCCACTCCAGTATACTTCCCTGGAGAATTCCATGGACAGAGAAGCCTGGCAGACTACAATCCATAGGGTTGCAGAGTCAGACATGACTAAAGTGACTGAGCATGCTTGCATGTTGCCAATGACATTTTCAATAGATAAGGGCCCTTAGGAACCCATACTTCCTGGTATTAGGGTGTGTCCCAGAGAAAGGTGGGTCTGGTAATAAGCACATGACTGAGTGTTAAGTCACTTCAGTCATTTCTGACTCTGCCACCCTATGGACTGTAGCCCACTAGGCTCCTCTGTCCATGGGATTCTCCTGGCTAGAATACTGGAGTGGGTTGCCATGTCCTCTTCCAGGGGATCTTCCCGACCCAGGGATTGAACCCATGTCTCATGTTTCCTGCAATGGCGGGCGGGTTCTTCAACACTAGCACCACCTGGGAAAGTGATAGAAGTTCCAAAACTGCTAGAAATGCATGCAACAAAGGGGCAGATAAACTGGTAAACTAGCAGGGGTTGAAGCAGCTCGAATACATGTAAAAGGCTCCATGATTAGCATTCTCATTCCTAGGCCCCCAAGAAGGATCTGTTAATTAGCCATGTTCAAGGACTTTGTCACTGAGGCTGTAATTTCTGATGCCATTTGCTTTTCGAGAAGCAGAACAAGCTTGTAAAGTTTATGGTGTCTCCTCCTCAGTAGCAGTTGTGTTCTTTAGACCAACTCAGTTCATTCAATCATTATTTATTTGTTTTGCAGGTGAGTGTAATTCACATAAACACACACACACACACACACGCACACACACTTGAAGAGAAGAAATTATAGAGACAAAAACCTTGTGTAAAACACAATTCATGTCTGTTAACAGTATTAAACCATGTGGACCTTGGGTGTGAATTCTTTAAATCTGCTGTTAAGATCTTTGCCTGTGCTGTCATTCTAGATAGTGCAGTGGGCCTGCTAGTGGCCACTCAGCTAATACTCAAGTCCTTTCTTCTGCATCGTGTGTAGGGTCAGAAAAATTTCTCACAATCAGGGATAATGTAAAACTTTTTCTCTTCTTCCCTGCAGAACTCCTTACCTCCTAATATTCCCTATATTCTTCCAAAGGAATTTGAGTTCTGTTCTTTCCATTGTGAAACTGTCCTTACTAATTGCTAAATTTCTTTTGGGGGCAACTCTTCTACAGGGCTCCATTATTAGCTCCCCACACCTTCATGCAACTCTTCCCCACCCCCCGCTTTTTTTAAAAAATCACTTTCTAGGCAGCTTTACCTACGACATTTTATCTCCAACATTTGTAGATTATATACAAATATTCTCACCTCTATACCTGTACTTCAGGGCTTCCGTAGTGGCTCAGCAGTGAGGAATCCTCCTGCCATGCAGGAGATAAAAGTTCGATCCCTGGTTTGGAAAGATCCCCTGGAGAAGGAAATAGAATTCCATGGACAAAAAAGCCTGGTGGGCTACAGTCTATGGGGTATCAAAGAGTCCATTTACTTAGAGAGTAAACAATGACAATAATACCTGTAGTTTGGACATCACACCTTGGTTCCAAAGAGCCTATTAAGTATGTCTTCCTATCTATTCAACCTAACATTTAAGTGTAATATTTCCAGATGAAATTTCATCTTGCTTTGAAAATCCATGTCACCTATTACCCCAATCTGCTATTGAGTGGACATTCATCTGTGGTTGGCCAACTCCTTTGAATACCTCAGTTTATTTTTGTAATTCCTCACACTACGAGTCCTGCTTTCCAAAGGTAGATGTCAGAGAATTCACACCCACAAACTTCTTTGCACCTACAGTACAGGTATAAGAACTCGTTTGGACTAATTAGATTTTATGTATTATATATAAAATGACAGAAATTTAGGAATGGCTACAGTACTGATTATTCCTTCCTGAAATAGTCAGATACCAGATCTGTCATGTTGGATAGCCATGCTGTGACATTTAGTTGGGTCTTCAAAGGCTCTCTGTTCCCCTCAGAATAATGTATAGTGTTATATAGATAGACTTTATAATCCTGTCCTACTAGGCTATATAACTCAGCATCAGTCCCCTTACCTGAGATCAAGGAAGTATCATCTTACATTTAATGCTCACATGTTAAAAAGCATCTCAAGATACATCACTCAAAGGCAAGAAATCTTTTCAACCTTTTACCCTTATTAAATTAAATATAAATAATTACTTTGATTTGTTACTGTGCCCTATTCCTTAGATGCAGGTTAATTATGATTTGACAAAAAACTGAAATTGCCATATTTCCATATATGTTTTATATCACATATGCAATATTTTTGGATTTACAAAATTTTATTTTCTATCTTCATTCAATGGGTAGAAATATATTTTAAAGAGAATTTAGTTGAGTCGATTTAGAGCTCCCCCCTATTGTTCAGGAGACAATCAGAAAGTTCGGGTGTTTAACAGTGAAGTCCAGGGAGATCTCCTGCTTCTGAATTGACTTGATGAATTGGCATATCAGCTGGGCCTGTCTTGCTCTCTGACTTGCATCAAGAATAGTAGTACCAGCAGAAGAAGCAGTAATAGTCTCTCTTCTTACCGTTAACCTCCACACTCTGGCAAAATGGTCACTAACTGATCTTTCCCTGTAGAACTGAGTACATCTGTGTGGGAAAATATCACCCTTTCTAGTCTAGTTTCCCCAGGTCAGAGCTATGCTGAGAGCAAAACTTTATAAAGAATGCATTGTATTGGAGGCTGAATGAATGCCTTTGAAAAGAGATTCTCAATTACACAATTCAATCATAAGAAACTGGCTTCACAGAGCTGTTGGCCCAGAAACCATAACGACACCATTTAAGGAAATGCCTCTGAGAATTTTCTCAGTGGAGAGTCTGTAATTCATTCTCATTCTTATTACTGTGCAGCTGCACATCAGGACTGGGCAAGAATAAGAACCCCTAACACAGAGCAAGTTCTCCACAGAATGGTGACTCGGTGTTCCCCAGGCTCGCTTGCTTGGCATCTGCTTCAAGCCAATTTCTTCTGTGAAGCATTTTGGAACTAACTAAAATAATGGGTAAAGTCTAGAAACAGTTAACATTCTACTGGATGTAGAAAATAAAAGGGATAATCTAAGGTTATGAACAAGGAGGGAGGAATAGACAAGGAACTAATATTTACTAGTTTTAACTAGTAAACTAGTTTTACTAGTTTTAACTAGTAAACTAATATTTACTAGCCACTATTTACTAGTGGCTAGTCTGTGACTCTCTGTGCTACTAGGAGCTGGACAGGTTATTACATTCAACTTTCAAAAGATATTTCCCATGCAAAATGTTTTCCTATATCAAAGGTGAGGGAACAGACATTCAATTCTTCCCACTGCACAAAGCTAGTAAGGAGCACACTTAGAATTCAAACTAGAGATGTCGGGTTTTAAAATCATACTCTTTCTAACATGTAGAAACATTTCTGTCTTAGTTTTGGTTTTAGTTTCTTTCAAAAGCTAAAAAACTCACTTGAGAAGAATCTCCAGGTTTCACCTGTAGTTTTGTTAGTTTACTATAATGATGAAACTTCACTTCAGGAAAACTCATTGGGCTTTATTTGCTTTTGTTTTCTTTCTTCATGTCTCCTTCCTTGTATTTTTTTAAATTAATTTTTCTTTTTTTACTTGAAAAAAGTGTTTTATTTCCAAATCTGGTCCATATTTACAATCTAGTTCAGAGCCAAGCCTTAAACTATACAGAATTTCCACTGTAATTAAATATTTAGCACTGAGTTATAAATAGCCTTATCCATTTCACCGTCAACTGCATCACACAGCCCTTTGTGAATGTATGTTTCCACAAAGCAAAATAAAAATGGTCAATGCATTTAAAAATTAAAAAAAGGAATCTCCAAGTTTCATAGGTTACTAATTCACTGGTAATTCTCTGTAAGAGGCTAATGCAAATTAATCAAGCAATATTTTTCAGAGCTGCATTTTGATATCATTGGTGACATAAATTAGCAACAACGAAGAAGGAAACTTCAATGTGACAGTTTTTAAAAGATGTTGAAGAAGAGATATATGGCATCTTAATTTATTTAATACTTGCATTATAGAAAAATGCACTTGGCTTCCCTGATGGTTCAGTGGGTAAGAATCCACTTGCCAATATGGAGATACGAGTTCCACCCTTAGTCAAGGAAGATCTCACGTGCCGTGAAGCAACTAAGCCCATACACCACAACTATTAAGCCTGTGCTCTAGAGTCCAGGAGCCACAACTACTGAGCCCGTGTGTCCCAGAACCTCTGCCCCAGGACAAGGTAAGCCATCGCAATTAGAAGCCCGCGCACCCCAACTAGGAAGTAGTTTCCACTCGCTGCAACTAGAGACAAGCCCATGTAGCAACAAAGATCCAGCACAGCCAAAAATAAAAAAAATTACTTAACAAATGTACTGATAGCACTCCCCTTAGAATTTAATTCAGCAGAGTAGACAAACTTTGATATTCTCTTCTCTACTAGAACTAATACCATAAGTGAACACAAAATACCGTTTGTGAAAAGAGAACAGAGACAAGTCAGAAATTGTGCTTGGATGAGAACATACATTTTATAGGGCCAAGAAACCTCTGGACACTTTAATGTGACTGAATAAAAATAGAGAAAGCACTAACTATAGTGTGGGGTAGAGCGTATCACCCATATTTTGCAATTCTGTAGCTATTTCCGTGACTAAGAGTCCAGTGTCTTGGAGTCATCATGCAGCCAGGAACTCCTCACGTACAGATTAATTGGCAGGACAAGGGTGCGAAGCTGTGCAGTCTTCTGGCTGCTGGCTGGTCTGCTAAATGAAAACTTCATAGAAATAGCGTGTGTATGAACAAGGCAACCAGTTCATAGGCAACTCATTCACCACCTTGCCTCCCAAAGCTCCTAATTTTCGGAGTGGGTCACCTCTGACAAAGCCTAAGGCTACATCTGTGTAATGTCAAGCATGATCTGTGTGGATGTGTAATATTCCATTAAATTATAAGCTATTTTGCCTGCATAATATCAAGCTGATAGGAATTCCTTTATAGTCCCATTTAGTTACCACACAAAGATTTCTTTTCTCATTTGGATGCTTGATATCGTTTAAATACAATCCAGGACTTACTCAGGAATTAAACACATTCTTTTCTTAAACAGCTCAAATGACCAGCCTGATATCATCACCTGGCTATAAATAACGGGTGTATCAATTATTCTGTGGCCTCCCTCAGGCCAGGCAGATGACAAACTCCTACCCTTTCTTTCCAGTGGAAGCTTGTGCCTTGGTCTTTCCAACTTTTGTGGTTTATGAAAGAACTCATCCACAATGTTCTTCTATTTTTACACCTGTGAAAACAGCCTAGGAGACCTAGGAGCTATTTAGGATTTTTAGCTCTGTTGACCACGTGGACTGAAGGACATCTGAGAGGTTAGTCTTCTGCAGTAAAGCTCAGCACACTGTCAGTGACATGGCTGCCTACCTAGCCCTGGAGGCTCACTGGAAGGATGATTTCTCTCAGTTCAACCACTGAAAAAGCCCCCTTGAGCTATGATGTCACTACCAGTCTCAGAGCTTTCATCCATGGGACAGACTAGTGATTTTCAGCTGGCAACCAACCAGATAACCTGTCACAAGTATAGCCTGATAATATGATGAGTATCATTAGAATCACACAATTTGAGACCTAGAAGGAAGTTTCTGGACTATTAGAGTTCCTCTGTCTTATTTTGGATAGGAAGAAGTTGAGTTCTGACCAGTGGTGGTGATACAAGTCTACCCCATGAACCAAAGTGAAATTGTAGGGTTTTATACAGAACAAGGCCATGTAATTCTTAGCTACAGGACTCAGAGTGGGGCAAAGAAGGATGATGACAGAAAGATCATCTGCACCATAGAAACGAGTAAAGTGTGGAAGTGTCAGTTGCTCAGTCATGTCTGACTCTTTGCAATCCCATAGACTATAGCCCACCAGGCTCCTCTGTCCATGGAATTCTCCAGGCAAGAATACAGGAGTGGGTAGCCATTCCCTTCTCCAGGGGATCTTCCTGATCAAGGGATTGAACCCAGGTCTCCTGCATTGCAGGCAGATTCTTTACCATCTGAGACACCAGGGGAGTCTCAGAGCATAAGAATTGTCACAGGCTGAAAGACAGCTCACTGCGAGTTGCTGTGCAAGAGGAGTGTCATTGTTGAGAAGAAAGTCTTTCCTTCCAGGACCTAAGTGACACATTTCCCCTCATCATAACCAAATTCTCAGACTTTCTTTCTGCCAATAATTTGAGTCATTCTCAAGTATGATCTACAATCTCTTCTTCTGGACCCCAGAGAACTTCCATTCCAAAAAAAAATGCATATGGCCATATGTACCAGACACATACATATATTGATATTCTGTAAATTTCAAATAGCCGAACATTCCTATAGCTCTTTATTTCCTAAAAAGTCTTACATCATCCCTGATTTCCCCCAGAGATCTTAGCTCTTTAATTTCATTTTACTGTTGTTCATCTGTTTGTTTATTTTTATTCATTCTTACATTCATTCATTCCACAATTATTGAACACGTGAAACACATTCCACACCCTGGCTGAGATATAAAGAGGTATAAGAGATGTTCCCTATTCCGAAGGATTTCACAGTCTCCTGTGTCAGACAGGCCTGGAAATAGATAAATTAAAATACCAGAATACCACAAAAATGATAGAATTGCTGTTGGAGCACATGGGAGGGTGTTGTATAGTATGATTGTGGACATGTGAGACAGAGCACAAAAGATGAGAGAAGTTGGCCAGACAGAAAGAACAATCCTTCATTCTAAGTAACAGCATGTACAAAAGCACAAAGGTTGAAAGTATTTGGGAAATGATGAACAGTTTCATGTGGGTAGAATAAAGATGTAATCAACCTCAGATGTAATCAAGAGGTTTAACTGGATGAACACTGGAAAAAGAAACCCAGGTTTTCTAGCTCAGGAAATAGAATAAGTACAGCATATAGTAAAAAAAAAAAAAATGTTTAAATAAGTCTAAGAATATAGCATAGAGTTCAGCTTGGGACATCTGAGAATGTATAAAACCCTGAGGTCATTTGTAGAACGATTCTTATTCTGCTTTTCCAGTAGTTAAGTTTCCACCAATATAGATGGTCTTGATTTGTTCTTAACAGTCAGGAAATAAAATAATAGGAAAATACAGTGGCAGCCACTAGCTTTAAAAAAAGAAAGACTTTATGTCCTGCTATTGATAATAATAAGGCTTTCTGTACGGCAAAGCAGTTAAGAATCCGCCTGCAATTCAGGAGACCCACGAGCATGGTTTGATCCCTGAGTGGGGAAAATCCCCTGGAGGAGGAAATGGCAACCCATTCCAGTATTCTTCCCTGGAAAGAATTGGACATGGCAGAGTGAGAGTATACACTATAGAGTATACTGGAATAATAATAATACTGGAAATCTGGACCGTATTTCTAACATACTTGTTTAATTAACTCAAAGAGCTTAAAGAGAAGTGTGGTCCAGCTTTCTAGTATTATCCATTTTTTAATTAGTTGAAGCAGTTACACAAATAACTTGGAATTCTGTTGTTGTTTAGTTGCTAAGTGGTATTGTGTCCTACTCTTTGCAACCACAAAGACTGTATAGCTTGCCAGGCTCCTCTGTTCAAGCTGTTATCCCAGGCAAGAATACAGGTGTGGGTTGTCATTTCCTACTCCAGGGGATCTTCCTGACCTGGTGATCTTCCCAACCTAGGAAGTGAACCTGTGTCTCCAGCTTGACAGGTGGATTTTTACCACTGCACCACCTGGGAAGCCCATGATTTGCAATGCTAGTTATTAAAACAATTGAAATTAGAATGGATGCAGATGGATAGGGTCAGAACAAAGTTGCAATGCACATATTAAAAATAAATTAGATCATGGTGGGGGAAATAAATCTTTTAATTATATTAAAAAGTTAACTACTTTATATTACCAACTTGGTTTTCTAATTTGGTATAAATATGGTATAAATATGTATTCTTCTATGTATGTATCTACATGAAGTAATCTCTTATGAAGTACTATGAGCTATTGGAATAGAATAATGTAATATATTTCTTATAGTTTTCTTTTTCTAACCTTTTATTTTAAAATAGCTCCAAATTATAGAAAAGTTATAAGAAAAATTTGAATAGCTTATATTGCTACAATATCACACTCAGTAAATTTAGTGTTGGTACAACAGTTTTATCAAATCAACAATTTATATTACACTTTGGAAAATTTTCTCATAATGTTTATAGGATCTTTTTCCTTTCAGTACAAGACCAATACTAGTCTAGGCTCATACATTTCAGGAAGTTGTCACATCTCTGTATTCTATCATCTGAAATATTTCATTAGTCTATGAGAGTGATATTTTGAAGACTATAGCGAAGTTATTTCATAGAATATTCTTGAATATTTATTTGCCTGAGGTTTTTTCATATCTTCAGGTAATGCCTTCCTGGCCAGAATGCTAAGAAAGTGATGTTGCATTCTTTTTAGGGTGTCATATCTAGAATCACATGATGTCCACTAATCCCTCCTTGGTAATGTTAATTTCGATCACTGGTCAATTTGTTGTCTGGTTTCTCCACTATATCCTTACTAACTTCCTCCTTGAAACTAATAAACAATCAAAGGGGTTGAAACCATTCTGCTGTTCAACAAACCCATCAAAATCATTCCCTAACCCCTGCTTTCATATCCATCTATTGACTATTTTCTTGGGCTCCAAAATGACTACAGATGGTGACTGTGGCCATGAAATTAAAGATGCTTGCTCCTTGGAAGAAAAGCTATGATAAACCTACACAGCATGTTAAAAATCAAAGATATCACTTTGCTGACAAATGTCTGTATAGTCAAAACAATAGTTTTTCCAGTAGCCATGTAGGAATGTGAGATTTGAACCAAAAAATTTTGAGCACCAAAGAGTTTATTCTTTTGATTTGTGGTGCTGGAGAAGACTCTTGAGAGTCCTTTGAACTGCAAGGAGATCAAACCAGTCAATCCCAAAGGAAATCAGCCCTGAATATTCATTGGAAGGACTGATGAAGTTGAAGCTCCAATACTTTGGCCACTTATTTCAAAGAGTGGGTCACTGGAAAAGACCCTGATGCTGGGAAAGATTGAAGGCCAAAGGAGAAGGGGGTGGCAGAGGATAAGATGGTTAGATAACATTGCTGATTCACTGGACATGGATTTGAGCAAACTTCAGGAGATAGTGGAGGACAGAGGAGCCTGGTGTCCTGCAGTCCATGAGTCTCAGAGTTGGACACAAGTTAGCGACTGAACAACAACAACAATTGATTATTCTTGCCCAAATTAAGATTTAATATAATGGAGGCAAAATGATTCACAACTCCAGTGAAATTAGTTGTCATTCTACTCTAAGAAAGGGCTTTTCCTTTCCTCTATTTATCTATCTCTAATGTGGACCCATGGATTCCTATTTCATTTGATGATATTACTATCTTTATTTATTTGAATAATTAAAATGTCTCAGATTGCCAAAGTGGAGACACTTCAGGCTGGCCTCTGTAAGATTTATTTGTGCCCCATTCTGTTTTTTTCCCTTTTTCATGAGTTCATCCTTAATTTCTGGTACAACAATGAGTGCCATACTTATCTTGTACCTTCCTTACCCCAGTTCTGCAATCAGTTAACTCTTATTTTATCAGCTCTATGGAGCCATGTGGGGCTTCCCAGGTGGTGCTAGTGGTAAAGAACCCACCTGCAAATGCAAGAGAAGCAAGAGACTCAGTTTCGATCCCTGGGTCAGGAAGATCCCCTGGAGAAGGGACTGGTAATCCACTCCAGTATTCTAGCCTGGAGAATCCCATGGACAGAGGAGCCTGACATGGTCCATAGGGTCGCAAGGAGTAGGACACCACTGAATTGACTTAGCCCACATGGAGCCATTTAAAACATTTTACTTTTTAACATTCAAAACATAAATGAAAGATTTACTCTGGCTTTCTGGATCTATTCCTCATTACTGCTTGCTCTGCCACTAAGGAAAAATATTAAAGTGCTCTCTTTTTAACAAATGTGCAGCTCATCTTAAAATATCATCATACTTTGGTGGATTAAAAGAAATCAACACTAAGAAATCTCTGATGGAACTTGTAAATCAGAGAACGTCACGCTGGCTTAGAATACTTTCCTTGGCATCTACAGCATGTTAACAAGGACTAAGGTGATAATCACACAGTTAAATATTTCTCACATGATGGGAGCAACTGTGGAGTCTACATTTGTCTGCTGGACATCTGTGGCTCGTTAGCTTGTACACCCAACAGTTCTGGTGATGTAGCTCAGCACCTGCCACCACTGTCAACTGTTGAAATTGGCTTTCATCACTGATTTTTAAACAATTTAGAGCACCACCTGTTGTTTTCTTTGTATCACGATTTAATCATGATTTTCTGCTTCTCAGCATGCAATACTGTATATTAAGTTAAATAGCATTAGAATACAAAGATTAGGTGAATTTGGAAATATAATAGACCCTGATTCTAAAATTAGCTGTTGCACAATGAAATTGCAATCTGACCCAATTCATTTCTTTAGTGCAATATGTAGGTTATAGAGCTCTTATCATAGCTCTTTAAGTAATGCAACTTATATAGTGTGGGGTGCACATCTGAATAAAATCTTGTGACAGAGAAAGAAACAGTTTTGGAATTAGTGTTCTTGGGTTTTTCTGCGAGTACTATTGAGGGTAAAGAATCTGCCTGCAATGCAGGATTTCCCAATCCCTGGGTTGGGGAAATAATGGCAACCCACTCCAGTATTCTTGCCTGGAGAATTCTTGGGCAGAGGAGCCTGGTGGGTAGCAGTCCATGGGGTTGCACAGAGCTGGACACAACTGAAGCGACTTAGCACACATGCAACATTTATTTGGCTCATGAAATTTTGTTTGGACTTCACCAGTCTGTGAGTCATCAGGTCTTATTCATGTGTCTGCTGTTAAGTAAGTCAGGTTGGCTGGAGGCTGGCCTGATATGGCCTGTCTATGCAATTTATCATCCTTGTCTTGACTAACTATGTGTGCTTGTTCACACGGGCAAGCTTCAATGTGCAAGTTTTTGTCAAGCTTCTGTTTCTCATGTCTCCTTTGGTAATGCTCAAATCAAAGGTGATAAAACAGATTCCACCTTTAATGGGAGGACTTGTAAAGTCAACTTGCAAGGACATGGGTTCAGGGATACAAAGAGTTTGTGATCATTTTTAGAATTCATCTACATCTTAATATGAATAATTTTATATAATTATAAATAAATTATTAATTATAATACTTGTTAATACAAATACAGATGATAGTTCCATAGTGTTTTATGTTTTCAGGAACTGAAGCTTCTTTGTACCTGCTAAGTCACTTCAGTTGTGTTCAGCTCTTTGCGACCCTATGGATTGCAGCCTGCCAGGCTCCTCTGTCATTGGGATTCTCCAGGCAAGAACACTGCAGTGGGTTGCCATGCCCTCCTCCAGGGGATCTTCATGACCAGGGATCGAACCCACGTCTCATTATGTTTCTAGCACTGGCATGCGAGTTCTTTACCATTAGCGCCACTTGGGAAGCCCCTCTTTGTACCTATACCTTGTCTATTACAACATATAACTAAAGGAAGAGACAATGCATCGTGGTAACATGAGCACAGCCATTCTTCTGTTTCCATTGGGGATTGGTTCCAGGACCTACCACCCTCCCTCCTGCCCACAGATACTAGAATTCAAGGAAGCTCAAGTACCCTATATAAAATAATGTGGTATTTGCATATATCCCTTGTACATCCTCCTGTACATGTTAAATCATCTCTAGATTACTTATTTTAATATATAATAATACTATAATATAATATATATGTAATTAGCCTCCAACTAATAAAAATAAATGAAAAAAATTAAAATATAAAAAAAATAGTTTTCAGGATGTGACACTATCAAGTTTTGTTTATGGAAATCTTCTGTAATTTTTTTTCTAAATAGTTTTGATCTGTGGTTAATTGAATCAGAGGATGTGGGTTTGGAGGGCCAGCTGTGTGTTGTTTATTGCAGATGCTCCCTTATCAGCTGTTCCAGTGCCTGTTAACAGCACCTCACTTTTCTTTTTGGAGGTTTTCCTTCCTTCATCCCAATTCAAAAGAGGTGCAGGGCAAGCAATGCATGTACTCCATACTGCGCTGTCATCTCTTAAAAATCTCAGTCTGAAGTGAAATGACACAAACACAGAAGGCAGGGCCCTCAAAAGACCTTGGAGAGTGTCTGTGGCTGAGATTCCCAGAGATACCCTGGTTCTTATACTTCTTGGAGTCTGATTGTGCAGCATTTTCTTCAATACTGTAAGTTTGTATCTTTAAAACTGTTCTGCCTTGTGTAAACATTTATTTAATAATATGTATGATTTGCTTGCATGCTCAGTCCCTAAATTGTGTCTGACTCTTTGCGACAACATGGACTGTAGCCTGCCAGGCTGTCCATGGAATTTCCCAAGCAACAATACTGGAGTGGTTGCCATTTTCTTCTCCAGGGGATCTTCCTGACCCGGGGATCAAACCCACGTCTCCTGTATTTGCAGATGAGTTCCTCGCTGCTGAGCCACCTGGGAAGCCCATGTATAATTTACTATAGGATATATAAGTGAGATGTGAGGCAGGATATTTATGAAGATATCAATATATATATCATAAACAAATGTGTATTTTTTTTATTTTGCCAGAATTTTTGTGTTTTTTTTTCAGCCAAAATAGACTTAATAAGAAATTAATATAGCTTACTTCAAAACTGAATATAGCAAATACTGAATCCCAAAAACTTACTGAGGGCAAAACATTCTTTCATTTAGCAAATCCTAGCTGAACACCACATTTTGTGGACCACATTTTGTCAGAACTCTCCACCGAGACCCGTCCGTCCTGGGTAGCCCTACACACCATGGCTTAGTTTCATTGAATTAGACAAGGCTGTGGTGCATGTGATTAGATTGGTTAGTTTTCTGTGATTGTGGTTTTCAGTCTGTCTGCCTTCTGATGGTGAAGGATAAGAGGCTCATGGAAGCTTCCTGATGGGAGAGACTGACTGAGGGGGAAACTGGGTCTTATTCTGATGGGCGGGGCCATGCTCAGTAAATCTTTAATCCAAATTTCTATTGATGGGCGGGGCTGTGTTCCCTCCCTGCTAGCTACCGGGGGCCAAACTATGGTGGAGGTAATGAAGACAATGGCAACCTCCTTCAAAAGATCCCATGCTCACACTGGTACACTCAGTGCCCACAGCCCTGCAGCAGGCCACCACCAATCCACACCTCCACTGGAGACTCTCAGACACTCACGGGCAAGTCTGGGTCAGTCTCCCATGGGGTCACCACTCCCTCCTCCTGGGTCCTGGTGCACACAAGACTCCCCCTGTGCCCTCCAAGAGTATACTTCCTAGTCCTGTGTAAGCTCTGGCAGCTCTACGGTGGGGTCAGTGGCAACCTCCTCCAAGAGGGCTTATGGCTTACCCAAGTCTGCTGCACCCAGAGCCCCTGTCCCTGTGGCAGTCCACTGCTGACTCGTACCTCCGCAGGAAATGCTCAAACACAGTTCTGTCCCAGTCTCTGTGGGGCCCCTGGGCCCCCGTGCGCACAAGGCCTGCCCAGGCCCTCTGAGCTTCTCTGGCAGGAATGCAAATTCACCCCTCCTCCCGTCTTGCTGGGGCTTCTCCTTTGCCCTTGGGCATGGGGTATCTCCTCACAGCCACTCCATCACCTACCATCTTACTGGGGTTTCTCTGACCTTGGATGTGGGGTATCTCCTTACCGGCCACTCGCTACAGGGCTGCGCAGCCGCTGCTTGACAAAATTCCACTAGAGAAGGGAATGGCAAACCACTTCAGTATTCTTGCCTTGAGAACCCCATGAACAGTATGAAAAGGCAAAAAGACAGGACACTGAAAGATGAACCCCCCAAGGTTGGTAGGTGCCCAATATGCTACTGGAGATCAGTGGAGAAATAACTCCAGAAAGAATGAAGGGATGGAGCCAAAGCAAAAACAACACCCAGTTGTGGACGTGACTGGTGATGAAAGCAAGATCTGATGGTGTAAAGAGCAATATTGCTTAGCAAACTGGAATATTAGGTCCATGAGTCAAGGCAAATTGGAAGTGGTCAAACAGGAGATGGCAAGAAGGAATCAGCAAACTAAAATGGACTGGAATGGATAAATTTAACTCAGATGACCATTATATCTACTACTGTGGGCAAGAATCTTTTAGAAGAAATGGAGTAGCCATCATAGTCAACAAGAATCCAAAATGCAGTACTTGGATGCAATCTCAAAAACGACAGAATGATCTCTGTTCATTTCCAAGACAAACCATTCAATATCACAGTAATCCAAGTCTCTGCCCCGACGAGTAATGCTGAAGAAACTGAAGTTGAATGGTTTTGTGAAGACCTACAAGACCTTCTAGAACTAAGACCCCCAAAAGATGTCCTTTTCATTATAGGGGACTAGAATGCAAAAGTAGGAAGTTGAGAAACACCTGGAATAACAGGAAAATTTGTCCTTGTAATACAGAATGAAGCAAGGCAAAGGCTAATAGAGTTTTATAAAGAGAAAGCACTGGTCATAGCAAATACCCTCTTCCAACAACACAAGAGAAGACTCTACACATGGACATCACCAGATGGTCAATACCAAAATCAGACTGATTATATTCTTTGCAGCCAAAGATGGAGAAGCTCTATACAGTCAGCAAAAACAAGACCGGGAGCTGACTGTGGCTCAGATCATGAACTCCTTATTGCCAAATTCAGACTTAAATTGAAGAAAGTAGGGAAAACCACTAGACCATTCAGGTATGACCTAAATCAAATCCCTTATGATTATACAGTGGAAGTGGGATATAGATTTAAAGGACTAGATGATAGAGTGCCTGATGAACTATGGATGGAGATTCATGACACTACACAGGAGACAGGGATCAAGACCATTCCCAAGAAAAAGAAATGCCAAAAGGCAAAATGGCTGTCTGAGGAGGTCTTACAAATAGCTGTGAAAAGAAGAGAAGTGAAAAGCAAAGGAGAAAAGGAAAGATAGACCCATTTGAATGCAGAGTTCCAGCGAATAGCAAGGAGAAATAAGAAAGCCTTCCTCAGTGAACAGTGCAAAGAAATAGAGGAAAACAATAGAATGGGAAAGACTAGAGATCTCTTCAAGAAAATCAGAGATACCAAGGGAACATTTCATGCAAAGATGGGCTTAATAAAGGACAGAAATTGTATGGACCTAACAGAATCAGAAGATACTAAGAAGAGGTGACAAGAATACACAGAAGAACTATACAAAAAAGATCTTCACAACCCAGATAATTATGATGGTGTGATCACTCACCTAGAGCCAGACACCCTGGAATGTGAAGTCAAGTGGGCCTTAGGAAGCATCACTAGGAACAAAGCTAGTGGAGGTGATGGAATTCCCAGTTGAGCTCTTTCAAATCTTAAAAGAGGATGCTGTGAAAGTGCTGCACTCAATATGCCAGCAAATCTGGAAAATTCAGCAGTGGCCAAAGGACTGGAAAAGGTCAGTTTTCATTCCAATCCCAAAAAAAGGCCACGCCAAAGAATGCTCAAACTACCACAAAATTGCACTCATCTCACACACTAGTAAAGTAATGCTCAAAATTCTCCAAGCCAGGCTTCAACAATACATGAGCCGTGAACTTACAGATGTTCAAACTGGCTTTAGAAAAGACAGAGGAACCAGAGATCAAATTGCCAACATCTGCTGGATTATCAAAAAAGCAAGAGAGTTCCAGAAAAACATCTATTTCTGCTTTATCGACTATGCCAAAGCCTTCAACTGTGTGGATTACCACAAACTGGAAAATTCTGAAAGAGATGAGAATACCAGATCACCTGACCTGCCTCTTGAGAAACCTGTATGCAGGTCAGGAAGAACAGTTAGAACTAGACATGGAACAACAGACTGGTTCCAAATAGGAAAAGGAGTACATCAAGGCTGTATATTGTCACCCTGCTTATTTAACTTATATGCAGAGTACATCATGAGAAATGCTGGGCTGGATGAAGTACAAGCTGGAATCAAGATTGACGGGAGGAATATTAATAACCTCAGATATGCAGATGACACCACCCTGATGGAAGAAAGTGAAGAAGAACTAAAGAGCCTCTCGATGAAAGTGAAAGAGGAGAATGAAAACATTGGCTTAAAACTCAACATTCAGAAATCTAAGATCATGGTATCTGGTCCCATCACTTCATGGCAAATAGGTGGGGAAATGGTGGAAACAGTGGCAAACTTTATTTTGGGGGCCTCCAAAAATCACTGTAGATGGTGACTGCTGCCATGAAATGAAAAGACACTTTCTCCTTGGAAGAAAAGTTATAACCAACCTAAACAGGATATTAAAATATTAAAGAGACATTACTTTGCCAACAAAGGTCCATCTAGTCAAGGCTATAGTTTTTCCAGTAGTCATGTATGGATGTGAAAGTTGGACTATAAAGAAAGCTGAGCACCAAAGAATTGATGCTTTTGAACTGTGGTGTTGGAGAGGACTCTTGAGAGTCCCTTGGACTGCAAGGAGATCCAACCAGTTCATCCTAAAGGAAATCAGGCCTGAATATTCATTGGAAGGACTGATGTTGAAGCTGAAACTCCAATACTTTGGCCACCTGATGTGACTCATTTGAAAAGCCCCTGATGCTGGGAAAGATTGAAGGCTGGAGGAGAAGGGGATGACAGAGGATGAGATAGTTGGATGGCATCACCGACTCAATGGACATGAGTTTGAGTAAACTCCGGGAGTTGGTGATGGACAGGAAGGTCTGGCATGCTGCAGTCCATGGGATCGCAAAGAGTTAGACATGACTGAGTGACTGAACTGAACTGAACTGAGTGGAACACCAGTCATAGCCAGGTCCTGTTTTATGTGATAGGGATAGATCAGTGAAGACAGTATATAGTAATTCCTGTCCTCCAGAAGCTAACATTCTGGTAGGGGGACAGCAAGGCTGCAATGACTCTAAGAATTCACAAAATTGTAAATAACTCAGCCCTGAAATGGTCAAAGAAGACTTTGTGGAAGTAATGGTGAACTGTGTGTTCAATGAAGTAGGATTTAGATAACCAGAAAGGAAAGCCAAGAGGAACATATTCTCGAAATTTGTTAGAGTTTTTTATGAATTAAATCAGTGTTTTAGCTGGTGTTGGTAACAAAAAATCTGACATCGACTTTTAAAAACAATGTAAATGAGGTCAGTCTTGATTTAAATCCTTCAGTGGCTTTCCACTGCTCATAGGATAAAGTGAAAGTCAAAGTGTTAGTCACTCAGTCATGTCCAACTCTTTGCAACCCCATGTACTCTAGCCTGCCAGGCTCTTCTGTCCATGGAATTCTCCAGGCAAAAACCCTGGAGTGGGTAGCCGTTCCCTTCTCCAGGGGATCTTCCCAACCCAGGGATTGAATCCGCGTCTCCTGCATTGCAGGCAGATTCTTCACCCATTGAGCCACCGGGAAAGCCCAAGTCATAGGATAAGATCATAGGAAAAGACCAGGCTCCTCAAAGATCTGGTCCCAGCATACCTATGAAACTCCTTTTTTACCCTTTCCTGTCCTTGGTCAATAAACTCTAGCCACCCTGACCTACTTTCAATCTTTATACCTTTCCAGCTTCATGCGAGGCTTTATGATCACTTTGCCTAGAAGGACTTTTCCCTGTTGATTTGCTTAACAAATTCCTACTCATCCTCCACCTCTCAATTAACTGACATTTTCTCAGGGAAGTCTTTTTTAATGTGCTAGTTTGTGCAAAGTCCCCTAGTTATGTGCTCTTAACATCCTGTATCTTTCCTTCAGAGCATTTCATAGAATATAATTAACTAATGATCTGTATAATTAGTGGTTTACTATGTGTCCTCCCTCTTGATGGTAAACACTTAGGCGGACATTCAATATTTGTTAAATAAATAAAGGAGAAACATGACACTGTGGCAACCATCGAGGCCCTTTCTGCTCCAGTGACTGCTTACTGCACGTACTCCTCATGTCTGGGAACAGATGACACTGGAGTTCCTCAGGGTTGGAATTGCCAACAATGAACTTTCTAGTAGAGTCTAAGCTCTCCGGTCTCCCTTGTCTAGAACAGGGTAGAGACTGAAAGAGATTGTTAGGGCACGTGGAGAAAGAGCCGCCCTTTGAGAGGAGGAGGCAGGGATGGTGTCATGTGAGTATGCGGAGAAAGCTGACACAGTTCCTGCAGACAGATTTCTATTTTTCTTTTCTTTCAGTTAAAAATAAGATAAGGTAGACTGTTCAAAACAAGGAGGGCATATGAAACAGAGTGTTTGGGGAAGTGTAGGACTGAAATGACCCTCAGGCAGTAGGAGAGAGAGGCTTGGGAGAAATAAAAGCGTGGTTGGTACTGAGGTCCTGATAAGCTTGACGGTAGCCCCTTGGGGAGACACACTAATCTTTAGAGGCTTAGAATTTCCTCCGGCTTGATCAGCAGATGAGAGAAGAAGCCAACAGATTGATATAGATCTGAGATTTTCCCAAGAGAATGTCATGAGTAGGTGCAAGTACCTCCCCCTCCTCCTGTGCAAGCTCAGTCTCTTCAGTCGTGTCCAACTCTTTGCAACCCTATGGACGGTAGCCCTCCAGGCTCCTCTGTCCATGGGATTCTCCAGGCAGGAATCCTGGAGTGGGTTGCCGTGCCCTCCTCCAGGGGATCTTCCTGATCCCAGAATTGAACCCATGTCTCCTGAGACTCCTGCATTGCACTTTCTGCTGAGTGGCCAGGGAAGCTCCTCCCTCCAGGCTCCTCCTAATATGTTACTTATATCATAGAAGAAAGTCTGAAAGTTAGAAAGCAGAAGAATGAGGGAAGAACGCATCTTATCACATGAACACACATACCAGTAGCACTTTAGTATAATTATTTACATTTTTGAATGCATGATTTTATTGTTTATGCAATGAAAACCAATGAATCTATAAAAAAGTATGTATATTTTTTAATTAAAAATAACCTTTTATAATGATAAAATTATGTCTCAGGCCTGTGGGAAGTTTAGATTCAAAATACTTTACTGAAAATGACTGGCAGGTGCCCCTGTTCCCTGCCCTCCTTTTAATAATATGCAGAATGGCCTATCTTTTTTTTTTTTTAACAGCAGAACTGGTGCTTTATTTTCTTTCTAGCCTCTGTCTATTTTCTTTTCTTTTCTTTTCGTTTTCCATCTATTTTTATTAGTTGGAGGCTAATTACTTTACAATATTGTAGTGGTTTTTGCCATACCTTGACATGAATCAGCCATGGATTTACATGTATTCCACATCCTGAATCCCCCTCCCGAATCCCCCTCCCACCTCCCTCCCCATCCCATCTCTCTGGGTCTTCCCAGTGCACCAGCCCTGAGCACTTGTCTCATGCATCCAACCTGGGCTGGTGATCTGTTTCACACTTGATAATATACATGTTTCAATGCTAGTCTCTCAGATCATCCTACCCTTGCCTTCTCCCACAGAGTCCAAATGTCTGTTCTATACATCTGTGTTTCTTTTTCTGTCTTCCATATAGGGTTATCGTTACCATCTTTCTACATTCCATATATATGCATTAGTATACTATATTGGTCTTTATCTTTCTGGTTTACTTCACTCTGTATAATGGGCTCCAGTTTCATCCATCTCATTAGAACTGATTCAAAGGAATTCTTTTCAATGGCTGAGTAATATTCCATTGTGTATATATACCATAGCTTTCTTATCCATTTGTCTGCTGATGGGCATCTAGGTTGCTTCCATGTCCTGGCTATTATAAACAGTGCTGTGATGAACATTGGGGTGCACGTGTCTCTTTCAGATCTGGTTTCCTCGGTGTGTATGCCCAGGAGTGGGATTGCTGGGTCATATGGCAGTTCTATTTCCAGTTTTTAAAGGAATCTCCACACTGTTCTCCATAGTGGCTGTACTAGTTTGCATTCCCACCAACAGTGTAAGAGGGTTCCTTTTTCTCCACACCCTCTCCAGCATTTATTGCTTGTAGACTTTCGGATAGCAGCCATCCTGACTGGTGTGTAATGGTACCTCATTGTGGTTTTGATTTGCATTTCTCTGATAATAAGTGATGTTGAGTATCTTTTCACATGTTTGTTAGCCAACTGTTTGTCTTCTTTGGAGAAATGTCTGTTTAGTTCTTTGGCCTATCTTTTTTAATCTCAATCCTCTCTTGTAGCCAGTTTAATAATTATCAAGTACCTTTTGCCCAGATATGATCTTGTAAGTAAAAGTTTTTTGCAGTTTTCAAAATTGCTGGAAAAGCAGTTTCGGACTGGAAGAAATTATTGGAATAGAAGAAAAAGTAAAGTAACCATTCTCCATGTTCAAAGTCTATAAAGTGTTCATTCAAATATCACCTCTTTGAGAAATCTTTAATTAGAAAAATTATTTTTAAACTATATCATAAAAAGATATGAGTCAAAAGATTAGAAAGTTTTCTGTTTTCATTTTTCATTGTGCTGTAACCAGAAGAAAAAGTCCAGTGATGATTTGTTGACTAAAGAAGGGAAAAAAGTAAATATCAATGTACATCTGCATATCTGCCCTCCAGAAAGAAGAGTCACAAACAGGCTACCTCTGATGGTTACAGGCAGTAAAATGTACATCTGAAAACATAAAAGAATTTCAGGGAGGAAGTTCGTCCTGCCTTTCTCTAAGTTAATATCCATCTGAGCCCTGATATCATTATTAATTACATTTAATAAATATACTTATGTAATTAGAGCTTCCCTGGTGGCTCAGAGGGTAAAGCATCTGCCTGCAATGCAGGAGACAGGGGTTCGATCCCTGGGTAGGGACTATCCCCTGGAGAAGGAAATGGCAACCCACTCCAGTATTCTTGCCTGGAAAATTCCATGGACAGGGGAGCCTGATAGGCTACAGTCATGGGATTGCAAAGAGTTGGACATGACTTGTTGACTAAAGAATGAACAAAAGTAAATATCAATGTACATCTGCATATCTGCCCTCCAGAAAGATGAATCACAAACAGGCTATCTCTGACGGTTACAGGCAGTAAAATGTACATCTGAAAAATAAAAGAATTTCAGGGAGGAGGTTCACCCTGTCTTTCTCTAAGTTAATATCCATCTGAGCCCTGATATCATTATTAATTACATTTAATTAATATACTTATGTAATTAATAATGTAATTAATTAATAAGGTTAATTACATTTAATCTCAGTTTAAATGCAATGCTTTAGTCCTTCCTGATCTGATCCTTTTTCTCTCACTTACCTTTCTACTTGTCTAAAGCCAACTACACATGGAAGTAAACAGTTCAGGAAGAGGAGAGCTGTACCCCACCTGCTGGAAGACCAGCTGCAGTGAGTTTTTTTTGTATCCCACAGGACGAACAACATTCTCTGACAGCAGCTGATTAGCTACCCAACATCAACAGGTTCTTTTTTCTCTCTGTCTTCATCTATCTGGTGCATCTTTGCCTGCTTGGTTTCCTGGCCCATTGTTCTGCTCCAAGTCATGTTAAGAAGTGCACATTGAATCTTTTTCTCCATTCTTCCTGGGCTGTCCAATGGGATGCGCCAACCTCACACCTTTTCTCCAACTCTCCATTTCTGGTGGGAAGAAATTCAATTCCCTGCCCCTGTGAGCAAACGCTAAGCCCTATCCTATGCACACACATCTTGAATGTTCTAAATCCCTGGGTTACTGCCACACCCAAAGAGTCCAGATTAAAAGGGAAATATTTACAAATGTCAAGCTAGAGTTACCTGAATCTGCTTTTACTTAAATTAGCTGGGTAATAATTTATACCAGTGCCATGATTAAAGGTACAGAATGCGTCTGTCAGACCGTAAGTCATTTACAAGTACTTTTCAATTTCAAGGTTATTTCTGGGAGCTCTGAAATCCTTGATTTCACAGATACAATTTGACAGACATAAAACATGAAATACACTTTTATGGGACGTAGTTTGGATGCTGGGCTTCCCTGATGGTTCAGACAGTAAAGAATCCACCCGCAATGTGGAAGACTCAGGTTCGATCCCGGGGTTGGGAAGATCCCCTGGAGAAGGGAATGGCAACCCACTCCAGTATTCTTGCCTGGAGAATTCCATGGACAGAGGAGCCTGCCAGGCTGCAGTCCAGGGCTCACAAAGAGTCAGACATGACTGAGCAACTAACACACACACACACACAGTTTGCATGCTGTCCCTTTCTTCCTGTGACTTTAGAAAGAAATTCTTTCCAGGATTTCAAGTTTCTGTGAGGAAGGGGGTTTTTCTGGGAGCTGTGAGATCATGCAGCCCTGCAGGTGCTCAGACTCTTCCTGTTTACAGGGCCAATGTTTTTCAGAGTCCTCCCCCACCTTCCCTCCTGGTAATACTCAGGCTCATAGTTACTCTCTAGGTAGGGAAACCTGGGGCACAAGATGGCCAAAGTTGGTCTTAGACTAAGTCAGCTTCTCGAGCTGCAGTCCTTACTCCTGATGTGTTCTCCTTATGTCTGTTCAAGGAAAGAGTTGAAGGAACAGAGATCACCAAAATGTTCCATCATCTTCCCTGCCTCGGAAATAAAATGAAAGGTTTATCCTAAATTAGCATGAGACTGCTCAGTGCTTAGCTTTATCTAAAATATATGAAAGTCAATATGTGTTATGTATGGTTTTTTAAAGTTCAATAATGTCTTATTTAATCCAATCCTTATAAAATATTATCATGTCAATATTTAATCAACACAACAATTCATGAGCTATTTTACCTTCTTTTGAGGGGTAGCAAGTCCTCCAATTCTGTGTGTATTTTATACTTATGTGCTGTGCTTAGTCACTCAGTCATGTAAAACTCTTTGCAACCCCATTGATTGCAGCCTGCCCGGCTCCTTTGTCCATGGGGATTCTCCAGGCAAGAATACTGGAGGGGGTTGCTGTGTCCTCCTCCAGGGGATCTTCCCAACCAAGGGATGGAACCCAGGTCTCCCGCATTGCGAGCAGATTCTTAGCCGAGTGAGCCACCAGGGAAGCCCATTTTGCACTTAGAGCAACTTCATTTAGTGACTTTGTCAAAATGAAGACAACAAAAATAAATTTAATAGAACGCATGATTATGTACTAACTAGGTTTGTCTTTATTACTTGTTACAACACCAGTCTATAAATGGAACAATGAACCTGTGTCACAGTAATTGAATTCAGCTAACTCTGGTGTTTTCCAGACTTTCAAGTTGTGTGAAAACCATAGTTTTACTGGTATTTTGCAATTTTGTTGTTATGAAGTATGTGACATGGGTCTCATTTTGTGTTCTTTGTCCCAAATGCCGTGAATGTTAGAGGCGGGACTGACTAGTTTCCTTCCACTGTATGACCAGGTGCAGGGGAGGAAAGCCTCCATAAGCAGTCATAGACCCCCTCTGTGACAGCACTTCCACTGAGTTTTCTTATTCCTAAGTATCTTTCCACCTTCCCTCTATTCCCCTTGATCTGTCTCCTTCAGTGAAATAGATATCAGTATTTATTGACTAAATAAATGTGATGTTTTTATTTTATAATCTATAAAGACTTTCACCTCTGTTATCTAGTTGGTACATAACATCCTCTGTGAGGCAAATAAGGAAATAGACTGAGAAAGTTTAAGTTCCTGGGGTCAAAGTTTAACAATTTCACCCAGGGCTCCTCACTTTAAGTTTTCACTCCTTCCACTTTGTAGCTTCATTTTGGACCTGGAGAAATGGGGCATCAGGGAAGTGTTTCAGGCAGAACACAGCATGAGCAAAGAAACAGAAATAGCATGAGAAAAGAAACAGAAAATAGCTCTTTGGGTTGGCTAAAGCTCATTGTGTTCAGAAAAAAATAGAACATGTGGGAAAGAGCAGGGCTTTGGTGACAAAGCCTCCGATGTCAGTTTTGGGTCCTTGTGTATTACTCTGATGGTTTGCAAGCTGTATATATTTTTTTAGGGAGAAAGTAATTGAAGTAAAGAAACTTTATTTTTATCCATAAAAATACTGCTTATTTCCTCTTGAGATGAAGCTGGACTTCATCTTAGTAGGAGCAGGAGCAGGGAGAGAAGTTGCTCAACTTACACTTGCCAAAGATAAGCCTCCAAGGCCCACGGACTTCCTTCATTGCCCGGGGTGGACAGGAAGCCTCTAATCCCAGCCAGCTGGCTGCTCTGAGAATACAACTGGGCAGGGGAATCCAGGTTAGACAGTGTGGATACATTAGTTCCAACTTGACCATTTTTCTGCCAAATGCCAGAACAAAGGAGCCACATTTTTGTACAAAGGACAAGCATTTCTTTTTTCAATTGATAGATACTACTTTATGGATTCTTTGTTTTTAAGGTAAAGGATAATTCTTTGTTTGGATTTTTCTTTTAAATTCTCAAAAAGGCATTGGAGCCATGCCTTTAAAACATGTATAATATCTTATCATTCCTTTGCTTAAAGCCCTGCTAGGACTTTCTGTTCTACTTGGAGTGGAACTATAAGCCCTTGAAACAACTCAGCCAGTCTTACACAATCTGTCTCTTCTATTTTTCTCTCTCTTGTTCCCTGTTCTCCAGCCACACTGGCCTCCTGGCTGGGCCTTTCACTCACCAGATATCCCACTGCCTGAGGACATTTGGTCTTGTTATTCCTTCTACCTGAGCATATTTCCCCCAGATACTTACAGAGTTCAGTCGCTCACCTTCTTGGCTCCGTGGGTAAATCTCTGTCTGCAATGCAGGAATTGCAAGTTTGATCCCTGGGTCAAAGAAAATTCCCCTGAAGGAGGAGATAGCAACCCATTCCAGTATTCTTGCTTGAGAAATTCAATGAGCAGAGGAGCTAAGTGTGCTATAGTCCACGGGATTGCAAGAGTCAGACACAACTGAGGGAGTAAACTATAGGAACAAACTCACTTCAGTCTTGTCCAACTCTTTGTGACCCTATGGACCATAGCTCATCAGGCTCCTCTGTCCACAGGATTCTCCAAGCAAGAATACTGGAGTGGGTTGCCATGCCCTCCTCTAGGGGATCTTCCCCAACCCAGAGATTGAACTGAGTCTTTTGTTTCTCCTGGATGGGCAGTCAGATTCTTTACCACTGTAACACAACCTCAGAAGCCTACCTTATCATCCTGGCTCAAACATCCTCTTCTCAATGAACCCCCACTAATCACTCTATTTAAATTGAATGCCCATTCCAGCATATTCTATCTTCTTTCTAGTTCATTTTCCAACACCCTACTCCCTACCTGGCATTCAAAATCTTACCTTTGTAAGTTTTTTCTTGGTCTTTCTTCTTTCAATAGGCTGTAAGCACCAAAGGAAGGGATTTGGTTGACTTGTATTCACCCAGACCTACAACAATGCCTTATATGTGATGATGATCAATTAATATTTGTTGAATGAAATAAGTGGGATCTTTTATTCTTGGAAGATTGTGCATTAGCATTGCTTTGGGTCTTTTGTCTAATTAAAGTAATTGTTAACCTTCTTATGGATTTCTATAAATCTAGGGGAATTTCTTCATCCCCCTGAGTATTTTGGATTACAGTGTTAGAATCTTCCTTTTTGTTTTTTTATTCACGAGAACTAGCCATGTCATCAGGGTTTTAATTGGACTGAACAAGGATGCCCTGTTTTTTGTAGGTCATAGAATGGGGTTTAGCAAATCATGAAAAGCTGGAAAAAAAGATCTCCATCTGCTGGATGGGACATGGGCACCATCTGTGGTCAGAAAAATTATTACTCTATCCACCTATTCTGTCATTTCCACCCTGATTCTATGTTACATGTGTGCATTTAATTTGTGCTGTTACAGTATTGTTTTATGCTTACTGACTGCTAATTTTGGAAATGCTTCAAAGCATGTATATTTTTCTCTATAACCATGTTTTAATACTCGAGATTGAAGATCCAGGTGACTATGATATAGAAAATGGTGGTGGTGCAAAGGCTCGATAAAGCACAGGTTGACTCATATTTATGGTGCAGTGATGACTGTCCTTTAATTCTGAAAGTCAAATAATGCCATAAAATTATAATCATAATCCATGGGTATCAATTATACCAAGTTATTCAAGAGCTACAAATAAACAAATAAATCTTGCATGCTTTTAAAATACTAAGATATGTGAAATCAGAGAGTAGGAGAAAAGGAGTAAGTGAAAGAATAACTTTCTGTTATACTGCTTCAAATTTTATCTCCAGTTTATTTATGCACTGAGAACATTTTCAGAATGCTAAGTAATCTTATTCACCTGGATGTGTCTTGCTTCCATATAGTGTTATAAAATTAATTGGTATAGTATTCATAAGAACAATTTTAGTAAATTTTTCAGACTCATAGATTTTCCCTATGCTTCACCGACAAGGAGTTTTAGAAGGGGGGCAAAGTTGTGGTGGAGAGAGTACCTAGTGGTGTACACCTTTATTCCATTGAAGGATGGAAGACAGTCAGCTCCAACCTGGAAAAGAAGCACAAAGAAATGTCCCCTAACCCTAGATCAGAATCTCTTGGCTCTCTTCAAGTCTCACCGAAACCCATGTTATAATTGTGCCATTCACTCCCTCTCTGGCATGCTTCCTCCCAGTTTCCTGGTATCTCAAGTCTTTAGAGAAACAACGCTATGCCTCAGAATATGTTCAAAGTCCCTGAGAATAAAGTCTATTTATTGGAGATAAAATGACCTATGTTTGTAATCCAAAAAATGGTCCTCAGAATTTTGGAGAATTGCAACAAAGAAACAGTTGACATGAGTTGCTACCCTTCAGCTACTGTCAAGCACAGTAGGGATATCTGTGAAGGGATTTTAACATTGTTGACGCCTGTAACATTTTTGCCAAGTTTGCATGCCTGCGCACTCACTTCAGTCCTGTCTGGCTCTTTGCTACCCTATAAGCTGTAGCCCGCCAAGCTCCTCTGTCCATGGAATTCTCCAGGCAAGAATACTGGAGTGGGTTGTTGTGCGTTAATCCAGGGGATCTTCTCGACCCAGGGATAAAACCTGCATCTCTTATGAATCATGCATTGGCAGGCATGTTCTTTACCACAAGCGCCAAGTTTAGTGGTCTGAACAATGTGTTCTGCCTTAATATGGCAGGCTTGAGTTCCCAGAGGTAATTTCTTTAAAAAATTAAAGAACATTTTTGACTCATGTACATTACAGAAGCTAAAACTGTCATTTTCTTTAAAGATAAAATGTCACAGTCTTGTTTCAAAATTTCCTCTAGTACCCATTGATTTACTTAATAAAGCGTAAACATTTTAGCCTTAGCATTTCGATCTCTCCTGAAATCTCCCCTCAGATAAGCTGGCTCAGTCACTGTTCTCCAGATTCCAGTGGAAAGGCCTCAGGGATTCCTGCTTGGTATGCCTTTGCAGACAAACTTCTCTTTCACTTAACATGACCTCTGTGCTTACATCGTTAAATCCAGCATCTGTCATAAATGCTCTTTTGATAAAGCTAAGCTCCAATTTTGATTTTCTAGGCATTTAATTGTGTGAAGTACTCCGGATTGTGAATTTGATGTCAGATCTCATCTCTTACTAGAAGTGAAATCTTGGGCAAGTTCTTGTCTCTCTAAATCCCAATTTCTTCATCCATTGAATGGTGGTAAAAATACCAAATTCAGAGTTGTAGTGAAGGCCAAACTTAGCACACTCTAATAAATCACAGAAATTTTAGATATATCATAATTTCTGTTCAATACCATGTATGGATATAGTAGTTACCATTTATATATAAATATCCTATTTCTCCATCTACATCCCAAAATTCTTGAGAGTGATATATAGTATATGCCAGGCTAAGTCTTTTTCCATTCTATATAAACAAAGGTATTTTTCAATTTATGGAATGAATTTAAAACAGTGATAAAATGCTTCTGGAGTATCTCATGTTAAGTACCTTATTAGTTGGCTAGTGATATGTGAGGATAGTGCTTAATTCTTTGCTGTTGTTAATTACAGGGGACATGGGGTAATTTAAAATGGAATTGTGACAAAGAGGATCTAAGTTCTGTATATTAATTTAAAAATTATATATCCCTCCTTTTCATCTCTCTGCCAGAAAACCAATGCTGAATTTGATGAAATGTCACCTGTTATTCATCATTTTAGCTTTAAAACTAGGACCCTGCCTTGAGTCTCTGACTTCAGGGTGACTTGTAATTCAACCTATTGGGGTCTGGCTGTGTATCAAAACACAGTGGCTTTAATTAGATCTTTCAAACAGCTGACAAATGAAGAAAAGTTGGGGGTGGGGTGAAGAGAGAGAAAAGATGCTTCATTTTAGGGACCTATTTTTTTTTTTCTTTTTAACCATTGATCAAAGGACCTCAGTAGCTGTTTCGGAGACTGAAATCAGTGGAGTCTCCAGGGTTTACATTAGTTTGTCTCTAGGGTAAAGAGGACAGCCTGCAGCAGAGCAAGGAAAGTATGTAATGCAGCCAAATAGACTATTTTTAAAAACACATTGTGGTTATTAATTTGAAGCTGAAAAATCTGTTTTTCTATATGAGGATACAAAGATCACAAGTGTTCATTAGAACTTCAAAGCTTGGTCAAAGGCAACATGAGATTCACCCAGTATTCCTTCTCCTCTGGTAACTGCTACTGATTGGTCCGTGATGACTCACTGTCAAGTGATGGCTTCCAATGAGGGTGAAAAGCATGGGCTCTCCCTAGAAATAAAAAAGTAACAGGAATATTATTTGTCATGATTCCTAATAATTCTAAATGCTTTGAAGTATTTAATTGAATTAAGAAGAAGGGAATTGTTCAAGTCACTTTTTAAAAATCATAGAAACTGTACAATCGCTTGAAAAATTAGGGAGAGAAAAATTATTGGATAAAACACAATTGTGTTACTTAGAAAAGCAACTTTTAGCAGCTCAGAAACATTTAACAAAAGCTTTAAAAGACTCATTTGTATTTACTTAGGAATTTTATTCCCAACAACCTTTCAAAATGAACAAATGGTAAATATAAAGGAATAAAAGCTTTAACTGCTGTATGAAATGAACCATAATGCAACAATTAAAACATTACCATTAAAAGTGATATGTGTAATACTATGGGATAATGTTAAGAGAAAAAGTTTAGACACAAAATTAGGTTTATATTATTTGATTAAAACTATAAAAAAAAAAGTAACGTATAAACTATAACACAATGCTAGTAAGATTATATCTAGGTGTAGGTAGTATCAAGATATTGCCTTAACTTTTCTCATAACATTTAAGGGCAAATGCAATTTTAAAATAAGAGGCTATTTCTTCCTGTTGAAAATATAGGAAGAGATCTTCCTCTCACCAGGCTCCTCTGTCCCTGGAATTTCTCCAGTCAAGAATACTGCAGTTGGTTGCCGTTTCCTTCTCCAGAGGATCTTCCCGACTCAGGGATGGAATCCGCATCTCCTGCAATGACAGGCAGATTCTTTACCACTGAGTCACGTTGGAAGCCCCATAGCTGTGAGTTCTATACTTCCTCTCTTTTTGAAACATATGTAAACCCTTTTGGAAACTAGATAGGCCTTTGCCAGCTTCATGAACCAGGAACATTTCTCTTAAGGATCTGGGAACTATCTCTTTGAAATGCAAACATCAAACTCTTTTCCCTATGAGGACACAGTGGACAGAATGGACCTGGAAGTCTATGAACCAGGAAGCATCCCTGTGAGTGTGAGTGCAGTGCTAAGGCACTCCAGTCCTGTAGACTCTTTGCGACCCCATGGACTGTAGCCCACCAGGCTCCTCTGTCCATGGGATTCTCCAGGCAAGAATACTGGAGTGGGTTGCCATGCTCTTCTCCAGGGGACCTGCCCAACCCAGGGATCAAACCCGTGTCTCTTAGTCTCATACTTTGGCAAGCGGTTTCTTTCCCACTAGCGCCACCTAGGAAACATCCTCACAAGACGTCTAACCTGTTCAGTTTGTCTGCCTGGATTTTGGACTTCCTAGGGCTCCCCTGGTGGCTCAGGCGGTAAAGAATCCCCCGGCAATGCGTGTGACCTGGGTTTGACCCCTGAGTGGGGAAGATCCCCTGGAGGAGGGCATGGCAACCCTCTCCAGTATTCCTACCTGGAGAATCCCCATGGACAAAGGAGTCTGGTGGGCTGCAGTCCAGGGGGGTCACAAAAAGTTGGACATGACTAAGCGACTAAGCACAGCACAGCAGAGCCTTCGGAGCTGTGAGAAGGATGTGTTTGTTTGAGCCCCTCTGCCCCATCCCTACCCTGGCCCTGGCCCCACCACACATAAAAGGCAATGCAAACATTAAAGGAGACAGTGTCCCTGTTTCCCAGTCTCTGTGGGAGGACAGGAGCCTTAACTTGAATAGGCACCTCACTCCAAGGTATGAGACTACTTTCTGTCATAAAAATGAGAGAAGGCTGTTTTCCCTCTGGCTAGTTCAGTTACCTAGCATAGATGGCCACTGAATTACCAGGTGAATTTAGGATGAATTCTGTATGACTGATGGTGCTGTCCAGTCCTCCCACTTGAGGATTAGTTATTATTATCTTGAAAATGGGTATGTATTGGGCTTCCGAGATGGAGCTAGCCGTAAAGAACCTGCCTGTCAATGCAGAAGATGTATGAGATGTGGGTTCAATCCCTGAGTAGGGAAAATTCCCTGGAGAAGAGCATGGCACCCCCCTCTAGTATTCTTGCCTACAGAATCCCATGGGCAGAGGTGCCTGGTGGGCTACGGTCCTTGACCGGACATGACTGAAGCGACTTAGCATACAATGGATTCTATTAGCTTTGCTATATAAGAGGGTAAAACTCCTTCTATCTTTGCAGTCTCCGAGCAGATTACCTGTGATGTGTATTATAGTCTGGTTTAGTGCTTATTCAAAAATAAAAGTACTGTCTTTCTCTATTATCTTTTCTGGGTTGGGAAAGCATTGTGTTTTTAATTATATTTCTCTAATGATTTCAAATTTTATATAATGAGTATTATTATGAATACAATGGGAAACTATTTTATAATTAGCTTCTATTTTTATAATTGATTTCTTAATCTTTTTTGTTAACCATCAGTTAATAGCCACTTTATTTGTTTATCCTGCTCTAAGCTATAAACTGTTCTTAGCTCCAGATTGACTTTTCCAAGTCAAAAGAATTCTTTTGACTGTCTGTTTCATTTTCTTCTGAGCTGCATATTGTAGGGTGTTAAGCCTGGGAAATACCTATTTAATATATTGTTGCAGCTAGCAGCTCCATTGATCTCTCATGGAGATCAGCTTAAAACCTCCTCTGCTTTTCAAAGCAACCAATTTAATGTTAGTCTGGTTAGCCTTCCTTTGGACTCTGCTTTCAAAATATTTCTTTTTTTCTTTCTTTCCTCTATTGAGAATCAGAAAACAACAAAAAAAAGTTTTACCCTAAGTATGTCCCAAATATTGTATTCTATCTTTCTATCTTCTGTCTACTTATCATCATCTATCAATCTTTGTGTTAACAATCAATTCAGAGTAGAATAAGCCAATAGTGTTACTATAAACTGATTGTTGTTTATCTGAAGTTCAAATTTAACTGGGCATCATGTATTTATAATTTTAAATATAGAAACCCCACATGTATGATCATCATAAATATGCTTATTGGAACCATTTTCTTCCAGATGATAATTTCTTTAAACAGGTCAGGGTAATTTTATAGTCTATTATTGAAAATAAGTTGATAGATTAGACACAATGAAGCTAACAGAAAACACATAACTTAAATAAGTAGAAACTGACTTATTTATCAGATAGAAAGATTTCTCCTATTCTTTAGGGGAAATTAATTTTCCAATTAGGATACTGGAAGATAAGCATCATTTGAAAGAGTAAATCAAGGAAATCATATTTTGCTTATAGATTTTAAAATTTGTTCCCTCTTTACACATATCAGTTTCTGTAAAATTTTGAGTAGAAAATACAAAAGTATTTTGCTATACATAAATGAAATCTCACTACTTTCCACCCCTCCTACAATATAGCAACATTTTTCCCTGGCAGTCAAAAGAGTAAGTGCCTATTTGCTACTAAATCCTCTCAGTTCAGTTCAGTTCAGTTGCTCAGTCGTGTCTGACTCTTTGCGACCCCATGAATCGCAGCACGCCAGGTCTCCCTGTCCATCACAAACTCCCAGAGTTTGCTCAAACTCATGCCCATCGAGTCGGTGATGCCATCCTCTGTCATCCCCTTCTCCTCCTGCCCCCAATCCCTCCCAGCATCAGGGTCTTTTCCAACGAGTCAACTCTTCACATGTGGTGGCCACAGTATTGGAGTTTCAGCTTCAGCATCAGTCCTTCCAATGAACACCCAGGACTGATCTCCTTTAGGATGGACTGGTTGAATCTCCTTGCAGTCCAAGGGACTCTCCAGAGTCTTCTCCAACACCACAGCTCAAAAGCATCAATTTTTCGGCGCTCAGCTTTCTTCACAGTCCAACTCTCACATCCATACATGACCACTGGAAAAACCATAGCCTTGACCAGATGGACCTTTATTGGCAAAGTAATGTCCCTGCTTTTTAATATGCTATCTAGGTTGGTCATAACTTTCCTTCCAAGGAATAAGCGTCTTTCAATTTCATGGCTGTAGTCACCATCTGCAGTGATTTTGAAGCCCAAAAAAATAAAGTCTGACACTGTTTCCACTGTCTCCCCATCTATTTCCCATGAGGTGATGGGACCAGATGCCATGATCTTAGTTTTCTGAATGTTGAGCTTTAAGCCAACTTCTTCACTCTCCTCTTTCACTTTCATCAAGAGGCTTTTTAGTTCCTCTTCACTTTCTGCCATAACGGTGGTGTCATCTGCATATCTAAGGTTATTGATATTTCTCCCAGCAATCTTGATTCTAGCTTGTGTTTCCTCCAGCCCAGCGTTTCTCATGATGTACCCTGCATATAAGTTAAATAAGCAGGGTGACAATATACAGCCTTGATGTACTCCTTTTCCTATTTGGAACCAGTCTGTTGTTCCATGTCCAGTTTTAACTGGACCTGCTTCCTGACCTGCATACAGGTTTCTCACTAAGTCCTCTAAACTTCTCTAAATTCTTCTTTCTCCTTCCCATGACTGCTATAGTACATAAATATAACGAGAGACACCTTGAGATGGCTGGTGTCAGTAGCTCATTTCCTCCCCCTTTTGGTAGCTAGCTAGACTCCAGTCTGAGGCTGATGAAAAAACAAGCTGATGGCGGTGACTGAATTTGGGGCTCCCCTCTTCCAACAAGTCTGTTATTAATGTCCCACGACATTGTGAAAAGAAGTTCCCTTTGTTACACAGTCAAAATCAAGTGGCCATTTCCTGCCCCTCTTTCTCCATCAATGTGTAGAATATGTATCTGGTGAGGTCTTGCTCTGACAATCACTGTTCTCCCTCCTCAGCTTGCCCCCCACATGCCCCCCAGCCCCACAAAGAGCTACACAGGATATGCAGGGCGATAGGATGGCTTTGCCTTGCTGTTTTCCCTAACTGTATATTTCCCCAAAGCACTCACTTTACTTTTATGCCTCTGATTGCTAATGTCATGTTTCTTTGCCCTCATTGCATGACGTGTACTGTCTAAATTGGGGGACCATAACAGTCAGGTAATTTAGAACCAGATCTGTCTTTTCTTTGTGTTTTACGAAACCTAAAGGGCATGGACCCCCACCCCAGAGTAGAAAACAGAAAATCAAAGCCATTCTTCATTCCATTCTGAAAATTTCCCTTTATGCTTTATAAAATTTCAGAAATTAGAACTGCTAAGGAAAAGAAATACTTGAAAAGGTCAAGATTTTCAATTAGGTTTTGCCAGTACCATATTTTGTTCTTCTCTTGAAATGGACTTGAGATTTAAATAATTTTGGAAGCTTTGTTGAATAATCCATGAACATTCTAGAATGTAAATTTCAAAGTTAGAGAAGAGATACCAGGTGAATTAATATATTTTCAGGTTTTGTAAATTGATTTAGGATGATTTGGGTAAGAGGTGCTTGCTTAGGGCACAAATGTAAACTGTAGTTTAAAGAATGATCCTCAGTGATTTGTTAATCTTCTTTCCTTTTAAAACAGATTGAATATCTTTACATGAAAGACTTATTCCATATTCTTCTTCACACACAGAAGTTAATGTCTGAAGTACAATTTGGGAGAAAAAAAAACTACATAAAGTCCTTTATTCTCTTACTAGAAGTTTGAAATTTCCATGTAGTACTCTCTACCAACTTGAGCCTGTAAACTCTCTTTGCTGATTTTACTGAGATCCATAAGTAAATGATCCTGCTACATACTACTGATAATTTCATTTTTCTCTAGAATACTGGAGAAAAATAAAAGCTGGCCAATGGGTGCCATCTTCTATCATTTTTCCTTTTGTTTAAGGCATTAATGTTAAGTCTAACGTTTCATTTTAGAGTAAGTTCTGCAGAAATATTTTGGATTTTCCCACTTCCCTTTTAGACTCTGCTGTGTATGATGAGGGCTGTGAGCCTACACTGTATCTTCTAGGCCCCTTTGGTACTGGATGGAGATCTGGATGATAAGGAAAAGAGAAGCTTCTGGCTCCCAGCTCCCACCCAGTGATAACTGCCAGTGTTGCTGTAATGATAGTGATGGTGAGGTGATTTTAAACTCGACAGTCCAAATGGAAGCTGCATTTTTCTACAGGAAATGGGTCCTTATTTAGCATCCTAGAGCAAGCCCTGATGGAGCTTCCAACAGTGCAGCTTCAAGTGTGTGTGTTCTAGGCTAGGAACATTAGGGAACATTAGCAGCTCCTAATCTCTAGGTATTAGATCTTCTTTCTTGCTCCTCTAGCCCTCATCATCAGTGTGTTCCTCCAGATATTCTGTCCCTTTGTTATCAATTTCCTGTTCTTACGTGTTTAGATTCCTATTGTTGTTTCTGTCTTCCTGACTGGCCCTTGACGGACAAAGTACTGATATGAAGCCACTAGATTTCCTAAGCTACACTAGTAGTTTTGGAACTTTTGTCCCTTTCCCAGGTGGTGCTAAATGGTAAAGAATCCTCCCACCAATGCAGGAGATGCAAGAGACATAGTTTTGATCCTTGGGTCAGGAAGATCCCCTAGAGAAGGAAATGGCACTGCATCCAGTATTCTTGCATGGAAAGCTACATGGCAGAGGAGCCTCTTGGGCTTTGGTCCATGGGGCTGTATTGGACACAAGTGCATACACGCATGCGCGCGCGCACACACACACACACACACAGTGATATGTGCAACAAACCAAATGGACCCCAGGACATCATGTTAAGTGAAAAAAGTTAATTTTCACCTCCACAATATTAATAGTGTATGATTCCATTCATATGGCATCATTAAAACAAAAAAACTAGAGGGGTAGAGAACAGGTTAGTGGCTGTTAGGGCACAAGGATGGGTTTAGTGGGGAGGGAGATACAAAGAGGCAGCACAAAGGAATTGTTTTGTGATGGTGCAACAAGCATGTATTTTGACTGTGGTGGTGATTATACAAATTTGTACATGAAAAAAGGTGCATAAAACTACACACACACACACACACACACACACACACATGAATGCAGGTTTTAAAATGCAGGTCCTAGTGTCAGTTTCCTGGTTTTGATTTTACACTAGAGCCTCTATAAGATGTCATCATCAGAGGAAGCTGGGTAAAAAAGGATGTATGGGATTCTTCGTTCTATTTTCTCAGCTTCCTATGAGTCAACTATTACTTCAAAATAAAAAGTGTATAAAACTGTGTTGGGTACAAGCCAACTCAATGAAAAGTAGATAACCTGATTTTCTTTGTTGGTGAATATTTTGTGGCTTTTATGTCAGCCAAGAAAGCATCACCATTTTAGACATGATTATTGACTGCAAAGTTTAGTACTCTTGTGCCTTGGGGAATAAAGTGCTGTCAACAGTGTGGTTACACAGACTGAAAGTGAACATGCTACTAGGGGAAGAACAGTGTGCTAAGATTTGTCACGGCACTGGCTGCTAGAGCAGGAAAAGCGGAAAAATGGGATTTCCCCATATGTCCTCAGAGACCTGTACAGCCAGTCTTTAGAGTAATTATTTAGTTGCTGCAAGAATCAGTGTTTTTAGCCAAGACACATAGTAATCAAACTGACAAAAATTAAAGACAAAAATAAAATATTAAAAGCAACAAGGGAAAAATGACAAATAACACACAAGGGAACTCCCATCAGGCTATCAGCTGATTTCTCAACAGAAACTCTACAAGCCAGCAGGGAATGGCATAATATATCTAAAGTGATGAAAGGGAAGAACATACAACTAAGGATACTCTATCCAGCAAGACTGTCATTCAGATTTGATGGAGAAATCAAGAGCTTTACAAACAAGCAAAAGTTACCAGCGAAGCAGGTTTAGAACAAATAAACTCCTGTAGGCAGGAAACACCAGAGAAGGAAAAGACCTATAGAAAATAAACCAAAACAACTCAGAAAACAGTAATAGGATCATATATTTTGCTAATGACCTTAAATGTCAATGGATTTACAATGGGTGGTCAATGGTTGGTCAAGTGCACCAACCAAAAGACATAAACTGGCTGGGTGGATGAAAACACATCCATGTATGCACTTTCACTTACCACATCACTCTGCTTGACCCCCCAAATTCTATGTAATTATTTTATATTGCTAAGTCAATCATGTTCCCAATATGGCTTGCAGTTGTGATCATCTTTTATTTTTTGTTTGGCTATTGATTGTGAAAACTGATACACATCTTTTACTATTGAAAAAGGAAGAATCAGTGTTTTTTAAACTTCAGATTACATGCCACAGAAAGTCATTGATTGCAAAATGGAATTTAAGAATTTCTAACAATTACTGTTATTATGTATTTTGTTTACAAGTGCTTGATTCCTTCTAAATTCTACTTATTGCCAATAGAGAATAAGTATTTTAAAATAAGCTGTATTGCATGTTATGTTATCATTTTTTGAAAAGACCTTTATGCTGGGAAAGACTGAAGGCAGGAGAAGAAGGGGATGACAGAGGATGAAATGGATGGATGGCATCACCGACTCAATGGACATGAATTTGAGCAAACTGGGAGATGGTGAAGGACAGGGAAGTCAGGCATGCTGCAGTCCTCGGGGTCACAAAGAATTGGACACAACTAAGCAACTCAACAACAACAATTTAAAAATTGTATTTCCTCAGGAAATATATTGTCATTTAAAAAGGAAGTTTGAGTCCCAAGCTGAATATTGAGTAAAATAAAACAGATAATTTAAACTTCTTAGTACATCCAGAAATCAGCAGAAGTTGGAGAGATGCATTTTACCAATAAAATGATGATGAAAAGGTCATAGACCATTCTCTTTACTACTGAACTGGTACTAGGTAGCTGCCATCTAAAAATAGTAGGATGTACTTAGCAGCATATTTGAAATATGAGCTATAATATGGTGGAACTGCCAAAGGTCTAGTTGTTTATATCTTTCAGTGGATAAAACTCTGAGAATAACTGCATAAACCATCACTGTTCTTGTGGTTAATATTAAAATAAACTGTTCAAAGGAGAAGAAAATGTTGCACCAACAGAGGAAAAAAATATTAGCTAGGAGTGAAAAGCACAATTGAAAAGACAAAATTGCCTGATGATTAAAATCTGTTTAAAGAAAATAACCCCAATCTTGGTGAAGATCTATGCTACAGTTATGACCATATCTGTTTGGAGATTAAAAAGAAAACAGGATGAAAAAGATACAATTATTAAGTGATGTTTGATAGTTCTAACACACAAGAAGTATATTCTAGAATGACTGATTGAAAGATGAACCCTAACCTTGCTCTTTATTTTAAATTGGAAAGCATGGACACTGATAATTTGGTAATTTAAAAATCTTTATCCTAATTCATACAGGTTGAAATTACAGTAAATGATTTTTAAACTATATATGAGATTTCTTTTTAATTCCTAAAAATGCCCATTGATGAGTGTTTGCATAGAAATGAATCTATGATGTTGACATTGACGTCAACAAGGGCTCACCCTTTTATATTCTTCATGAATCAGCGGCCCCTGGGGTGGTGCATCAATAATATCCCCTCTCAAAGAATTTGTTTTTTTGCTTTTCTTTGTGGATTAATGGGCTGGACACAAATGCTGAATTTAGTTGAAAATTAACAGAAATAATTATTTAGATGCTTATCTTTTAGATAAACTTATAAAGAAATGGGAAATGAGTTTGAAAATCTGCTCTTTGACAGGTATATGTGCTGCTTTAGGCAGAGAAAACTGCTGATCAAATCAGGGACTTCCCTGATGGTCCAGTGGCTAAAGAATCCCCATGCCGATGCTGGGAACATGGGTTTGATCCTAGTTCAGGAAGATTTCACATGCTGCATAGGCTTTCTGCAACTACTGAAGCCCACGAGCTCTAGAGCCTGTGCTCTGCAACAAGAGAGTAGCCCCCCTCTCCCCACTCTCTGCAACTAGAGAAAGCCCTCGCACAGCAACCAAGATCAAGCATAGCCAAAAATAAATAAATAACAATTTTAAAAAGATTTTCAATTTAGTAATACTACTTTTTTAATAGGAAGACTAAAAACCTGTAAAAATGGCTAAAATATGGGTTAAAATGATGAATCACTGCTTTATCTAACAGCAAACAGTAGCTCTCAAAGTTGGCTTATTTAGCAAAAACATTTTAAGATTGAATTGGGTGTGATAAGACAGCAGTTAGAATGTGAGAGCTGTGAAGAGCTGACATCAACCATGAAATTTTGGAAATTTTAATTCAACGACATGTGGTAAAATTTAGCCCTATGCTGTTATTTTTTGTCTTCACAAAAGCCTTTCAACTATGTTTCTCCTCAGACAATAAAAAAGAGAGCATTACAATATTTCACATAGCACACTGACTTTTCAGCTAAAAGCTACTTAAATTTCTACCAGTAGTCAATTCAAACATTCAAGAATACTATCTCTTTGGTAGTATTCTTGTCATCTTATGCCAGTGATCATGCTTATAAAGTTTACAAAACAGTGAAAACAAATGATCTCTATTTGTAGGCACATTTTAAGTGCTGAAAAATATGGTGACACCATCAAGAAGAGAAGTTACTATACAGTGTAAATTCAGGTGGCTCAATTTTGGGAAATAAATTATTTCAGTCCATGGTAATTAAATAAGGAAACAGAGAGGAAAACCTATTTTGATTTTCCTGATAGCAAATGATTAAAGCATTTTGTTATTGTTAAACTGTTAACAATTTTTTTTAAAATTTATTCAACAAATATTTATTGAGCTTACTCTCTGCGGGCACTTTCCTAACCACTTGGCACAGTAAGTGAACAAAGCAAGCAAAATTCTTGCTTAAGGCCTGTAAACATTTTCAAGTTACAACTACCCTAAATGAAATAATTTTAGATGCCACCCTTCATGGATCATGTAGAGAAGGGGCTTGTATAAGTCAATGAAGCTATAAGCCATGCCACACAGGGGCACCCAAGACGGATGGGTCATAGTGAAGAGTTCTGACAAAACATGGTCCACTGGAGGAAGGAATAGCAAACCACTCCAGTATTCTTGACGTGAGAACCCCATGAACAATATGAAAAGGCAAAAAGATAGGACACTGAAAGAGGAGTCTCCCACGTCAGATGTCCAGTATGCTACTGGGGAAGAGCGGAGGGCAATTACTAGGAGCTCCAGAAAGAACGAAGTGGATGGGCCAAAGTGGAAATGATGCTGTTGTGGGTGTGTCTGGTGGTGAAAGTAAAGTCTGATGCTGTAAAAAGAATACTGCATAGGAACCTGGAATGTTAGGTCCAAGAATCAAGGTAAATTGGATATGGTCAACAAGAGATGGCAAGATTGGACATCAATATCTTAGGAATCAGCAAACTAAAATGGATGATAATGGGTGTATTTAATTGAGATGACCATTTTATCTACTACTGTGGGTAAGAATCCCTTAGAAGAAATGGAGTGGCTCTCATAGTCAACAAAAGAGTTCAAAATGCAGTACTTGAGTGCAGTCTCAAACATGCCAGAATGATCTCTGTCCATTTCCAAAGCAAACCATTCAACATCACAGTAATTAAAGTCTATGTCCCAACCACTGATGCTGAAGAAGCTAACATTGACCAGTTCTATGAAGACCTATAACACCTTCTAGAACTAACACCAAATATAGAAGTCCTTTTCATCATAGGGGATTGGAATGCAAAGGTAGGAATAATAGGCAAGTTTGGCCTTGGATTGCAAAATGAAGCAGGGCAAAGGCTAACAGAGTTTTGTCAAGAGAGCATGCTGGTCACAGCAAACACCCTCTTCCAACAACACAAGAGATGACTCTACACATGGACATCACTAGATGAAATCAGATTATGTTCTTTGCAGCCAAGGATGGAGAAAGCTCTCTGCAGAGACCTTGGGTAGTTTTTTCTTTTTTTGCTATTAGAGAAAACTTCCTGGAAATATTTAAAAAAATAAAAAACACCGGTCTTGATACTCTCTTATTTCTCTAGACAAGTCGTTAATTTGAGAATCAGAATGGTACTTGAATGAGTGTGGGAAAAGTGAGTTGATGAAACTGGGTGACCCTGTGGCACAGAGCTGTGGAGCACAGATAGTCTGCAGGAACCTCCTCCTCCAGAGACAGAATGGAATAGTACTATGGCCAGAAATTTCGTGTTCTCAGGACCTGGCCTCTTTTTCATTTGTTTTAACTGGATGGCAGTGGAATTAACAGTGGACACTCTTGCTCTCAAGTATCTTTTCCTCTGCTCCATGCAGCCCACCTCCTTTCCATTCAGGACAGAGCTCAGAGAAACTAAGTTTCACATTCTTTAGTTATAATATCACTGCACTTCTTTTTTCCTGAGACTATATATTCTATTCCCAGATGCAATGTGGGTGTTCCCCATGCTTTTCTACTTCATACATACAGTCATTTTCTAAGTTCTTCTAGACATGGTCTTACTCTTTGATGTTGTGCCTATTTCTGTTTTTTATTGAAGAAAAATGTCACATTCAGTTTCTGGGGTATCTAATTTTGCTCTTATGGTGTATTATATGAAGTTATAGATGGTTGATTTTATTTATGGGTTTATCTAGATAAAACTTTAGATGATAATAAAAGAAAGGTGGAAAGAAGAGACTATCAGTCTACACGCACCACCCTTGCCTGCCTTTTAAAGTCAGATGAGATGGCTCTGTGTGACTTCTAAGGTCCTTCCTACTCTAGATTTTTCTCTCACTTCTAGACTCCATCATAGATTCATAAAAACAGAACCGTTTTTCTTTCCAGAAGTTACCAATCTTACCTGTTGGATTCATGAGATCATTGTAATATGTATCAGATTTCAAGTCTTATTATTTTTTTCCCACTGAGACAAAGATTATTTTCTATAAGAATTTCCACAGTGAAAAATGTTGGCTAGGCACTTGGCTTAAAACTCCTTCCGCAATTTTTTTCTTTTTCTTTTTTTTTTTTTTTTTAGTTTATGAAGCTCATTTTGGAAAGGCAAATTTTCTGAGCTGTAATAAAATGAAGGTCATGGGTCTAGATTCTGATAAAGATGCATGCATACTAAGTCACTTCAGTCATGTCCAACTCTTTGTGACCCTATGGACTGTGGCCTGCCAGGCTCCTCTGTCCATGAGATTCTCCAGGCAAGAATACTGAAGTGGGTTGCATGCCCTCCTCCAGGGGATTTTCCCAACCCAGGGATCAAACCCACATCCCCTGCAGCCCCTGCATGTGGATTGCACATAGATTCTTTACCACTGAGCCAGCAGGGAAGTCCCTCTGATGTAATACTTGCTACTTAAGAAATGTGCAGAATTTGAAGCGAAATAGCACTCTACTAGAAATCTGTGGGGCTTTCCGGGTGACTCAGTGGTAAAGAACCCACCTGCCAAGCAGGAGGTGCAGGTTCAACCTCTGGGTTGGGAAGATCCCCTGCAGAATGACATGACAACCACTACAACATTCTTGCCTGAGAAATCCCGTGGACAGAGGAGACTGGTGGGCCACAGTCCATGAGGTTGAAAGAGTCAGGCACAACTTAGCGACTAAAACAACAATAACAAGAAATCTGTGTATGTCTAAAAATAATTTAACTGATTTCATAATGTAAGAGCAAGTTTCAGAGGAGTTATTTCTTTTAAAAACAAACTTAATCAGACTTAATAAGCAGATAAATAGACACATTTAACTGATTTCATAATGTAAGAGCAAGTTTCAGAGGAGTTATTTCTTTTAAAAACAAACTTAATCAGACTTAATAAGCAGATAAATAGACACAAATGGTGTCAATACATGAGAAACTAGATGTGTTTGCATATGACTGGGTGTCGGAATTCAAGAAGGCTTGGTCTTTAGACTACCATCTTGAGATATTTTAGGAAAAGCTAGGTTGAACTGTATACATATTTGAGTTTAGACTTTAAAAAACTCTCAGTTGGAGTTTCACCAGTAAAAGAGGAAAATATAAATGTTCTTCCTCGTGTATACATATTCCACCACAAGTGTTTCCACACCTATTTTACTTGATAGTTTCCAATGATTGAAGGAGACTTCACTACTGAGTAGCTGTTTGTCAGCAAGTGTGACTAAAAATCATTTAAAAAGTATGTGTGGGCAGATTCTCTTTTTTAGGTCCAAATATTTTCTTAGGATGACGTGGAGACTAGCTAAATCCTATATGTAGAAGTAATCATATTTTGTGCATGATAATATCTGGTCATTGTCATTGTCTATATAAAAATAAAGGAGTTATGAATAATTTTTAATAAAGTGAATTATACAACATCGTTTGTACTTGGCTTTGGTCATAAAGCAACATAGGGAGCGTGGGCAAGGGTTGTGCACGTATACACACACATACACACATACAAGCAAACAGGCACAGAAACTCAAACACTCTGCTTCATTCTTTTTCCTTTCTGAGATCAATCTACAATGTCAGTAACTCTATTGAGATAATATAAGATTTTTTTCCCCTCAAAAGTCTGCCAGGGAAAACTTCTAATCAAGTGCCTCTGAAATGTTTATAAACCTCTGAAATCCAGTAATGATGGTATAATAAAGGTAAGTTTTGGGGGAAGAAAATGCCCATCCAAAGTAGAAAAACTACTGGCTAAAAGTCACATCAAAAATGTATTTTCAAGGATAATTTCCATTTAACTGATAGGTTTTTCATAAAAAAATTATAAAATATTTAAAAGAGAAGACAGAATATTCAAATAATACTTGTTTTTTTTTTTTTTTTCCAACTTTACAATCAAGGAGTTGGCGTAGATGCTGTTTTTTTTTTTTTCAGTTCTAACATTCTATGATTTTTGTCAACACAAGACCTTAAAATGTATCCCACTGTTTCATTCAGATGGTTAGAACAAGTGGCACAAAATTGTGATGTGTGACAATATCGCCCTTTTAATTTACAGATAAGGAAGTCCCAGAGAAGTAATACGCATATCCAATGATACTCATCCATTAGGGTATCAATGAATGTCACTGCTTCCAAATCTCCCTAATTAGCAAATATTTTGTTCTGTGTTATTAAGGACTCAAAATTCCCTCCCCACCCCTGGAAATGCTCTTTTAGTAATCATGGGGTGAGGCCAAGAATTAAGAAACAACTCTCAATATTTGACTTGTAATTCAAGTTAGGAACCACAGCCCCACGTCAGATACCTGGGATAGATACAGTGAAGGAGAGGAGTAGCTGTGTCTCACGGCCCGTGGGCAGGCTTGTGTTCCATTGTTACACAGAAGCATCTTCCTACCAGGTTCATCATCTTATGCCATAGTCTCCCACCTCCCCAGTGTTTTCTCCCTTTTAGATGAAAAGCATATTATCTGAGTGACATCATTTGATATCTAGGGTACTTTTTTCCTACAGTCTTCCTATGGAAAAGGATATTCCTGGAACAAATAAGAATTAAAAGACTGGATCTGTAGCCCTTTCTTATCATCTGCTCCAACCTCATGTTCTAAAAGTTTAATTCTGCTCAACTCCCAGAAACTGTTCTTATTGGAAAATATGAATCTGGCCATCACCATGCAACAGTCTTGAGCCTTTAAGGCAGTCTGGGATTCAAAAAACAACTACTATACCTCAAATCATACTGTGATGAAGTGAATTTTTCTAAACTGCTAGAATGTATCACAAGGAGAAGGCTCTTTGAATATCATTGTCATAAGAATTCATTAACCTTTCGGTAGTAAAAGAAAAGCTTAAATAGAATTACTATCTAGTAATGTAGTTGGCTTTATACAGAGACAATGGACAGCAAAGTTGCTTCTAAGATCATTCATGTAGAATTCCAAGCACCTCAACGTTCATATTACTGTCAGCTCTCAGTATATGGATATTCACTGTTGGCAAATTGTGACCACCGAAAAAGTTTCTGCCCCTTATGCTACCCACAGATGCCAAAGGTTAGATTAAGGCTTTTTGAATGTAGCACACTACAAAAAAATACAATTCAGCTCTCAATGAAATATTGTTCCTGATTTTGTTAATAAAAATCTGAAATAGTCTCTTATCTACTAATTTCAGGGAAAAGGTTAAAAAAGGAAAAAGTGAATAACTTACCTCTCACAATATGTATTGCTCCAAATGCTGAAAAAAAAGTTTACTAAAATTTTGCCAAAATTAGAATTCAGCCTAACTGAATTTATTTTTAAACCATATTTAAGGTATGCTTGTTACTGAAGTTGTCAAAATAAATTAATTGTTTAGTTATGTTGTTTATAAAGCAGTCTTAGGCCAGCTCTGAGGATCAAGTATACAGTGAAAGCCATAATAGACTGCTGAATGATATTATGTTTTTGTGGATATTTTATGTTTGTTTTAGAAGGCTGATCTGTTTCAACTATTTAAACTCTTTATTTATTAATATTTAAAAGAATAAACAAGGAGACCAATGGTATTAATCTATCCTTATATGGGTTAAGAAAATGAGTTGGCTGTAGAAACCTACTAACCTTAGGTATATGTATAGTTAGTTTTCTATGTAGTTGGGGCCAAGGAAGTGGTTAGTTAATATATGTACCTCAAACGCCTTAAGTGGATGCCTATTAAAAGGTACAAAAAATATAAATAATACTGTATATTTTAAAAATTTTTAAATAAACACAAAGAATATATAGGTATATATGTTATAATTTCAAAGTCAACACTAGCACATAAGTTTTACTTATCTAAATACATACTGACATTTCCTATATCAACACATGCACCTACAAAACACATAGCCATGCACATAACCTTGCTTTCTGCCACTTGCAAGAAAGTCAGACTATACAATATAGTACACTGTTTCAACTTAAATCATATTGGCAAATTAATGAGGATGGCATTAAAAAATTCTGATCTAGGAAATCAAAATACAGGAAGAAAATTACTCCATAGATTAAAAACACTGAAGACTGATGGGAAGTTAAGGTTTAAATTGTCCCAGTAACCTTGAAAGATACAGAAGAGACAGAATTGGTTGTAAACACTTGGAATACTCTGTTTGGCAATTGGGACTTTCGTAGTCTAGCAATTCAGGTCAGAGACTTAGACCATCGAAGCTTCTGATCACAGAGGAATGGGGAAGTTGTGGGCAGTTCTCCGCAAGGCAGGGGGTGCTGAAGGAGATCTAGATGCCCATCTGGATGGGAGACGGCGATTTGCTGGTCTGGCAGGTCGGGAAAATCCTTTTCCAGGGGAGGATTTCACTGCCATGGATTCCTAAGACACAAAAGAAGACCTTCACCTCACCATTCAGGCACCAACAATGAGCTTAATATATTATGGATCCCAACTGTAGGATTAATATATTACCATGTTTACAAGTAAGAAAAATTAAAGAAGCTCTTTGTCTAACATTTGTGGTCTGGGATGTTTTAATCAAAACAACTCACTTTGAATATGAATATGGCATTTGCTAATCTTGTGGATCTCATCATACTAAGTTTTAATACAACTAATTTCTTCTTAGAACCAACTATGTAAGTTAATCTTATGTTAGAACTCAAAGTTTATATCAGGTAACATTGATATGATGGAACTAAAATAATCCTTAGTGGAGTGTTAGGATATTTCAGTTTTTAAAAGATAATAATTCATGAAGAATTAATTTGCATCCAGTTACTTTATGTCATTATTGACACTTTTAGAGATCATAAATGAAAGGGACACAAACCACCAAATGATTTGTCTGATGCTATCTTTTTTTTGTTCACTAAGAACCACTCTTACTATCAATCTTTCAAAAGCTTCAAAGTTATCTTTAAACACCTTTAAAACAGAACTTTGTTCTTTTTTAAAAATATGTACTTCTGGCTGTGCTGGGTCTTAATTGGGGCATGTGGGGTCTTTTGCTGCTGAGTGGGCTCTCAGTTGCCATGTGTGAGGTATCTCTCTAGCTGTGGCGCTTGGGTTAGTAGCCCCTTGGCATGTGAGATCTTAGTTCCTGACCAGATATCAGACCCACGTCCCCTGTATTGGAAGATGGACTCTTAACCACTGGACCATCAGGGGTGTCCCAAATATAAGAACTGCTCTTAAGGATCTACAGTAGAGGACCCTTCTCAAACCTCCAATCATTGCAAAAATGGGAAATATTTAATAGCATTTGTTAATGAGAATTTTTGGCTGATTATTGTACACATGCTTCCACTTCCATGCCCTTCCATCTGAAGCCAGAGGACCTTACAGGTATTTATGGGCTCAACTAAACAACAGACATACAAAAGCAGGATAGTTATTTGCACTTTGGGCAGACAGACAAAGCTTCTGATCAACTGGATGTAAACTGATATTTTGTAGGACTTGAAAACCACATAAAAATTTCTCACACCAGAAGGAGGCAACTTGCATCATTTAAAACTATGCTGCATACACACTGTGCTCTGTAAAACTAGGATTTTCAAAGTGTTGCCTAATTATAACAATATGTCACCTTGTAACTTTTTATAAATTATGTGTATAAGGTACTGATGCATAGCTCTTCATTATAAATACAGATCTCTTTAACCTCTTTTCTCCCCTCTAAGATTACACTCTTTTGCAAGCACACTGTAATAAAAAAAAGGTAACAGTTTATTTAAATACCCATTTTGGGTGGACAATTTCCACACAAAGAATTTATACCAATAACAATGACTTTAAATTTTTTATGCTATACTATCATTTTTTTTCATATACTGCCTTTTAGCTCCACAATAAGAGAACTTTATGAGGCACTATTTTAAATGATTTTTTTTTTTTAAAACCAAACTCATATTCATGTGAATAATCCCATGAGGAAGAACACAAATCAAATTCTGGGAATGACTGAACTAATCATAGCTAATAACAGAAAAATACAAGTTATTTAAAAAAATACTTTCCATATACTTTAAAAAATATAAACACTTTAGTAGGATAAAATTCTATAAATGAACAAACTCCCATTCAGAATATTCTTCAAGAAAGAAACACAACAAATATTTGATCATTTTGTTCTTGAGTCCATTCTTTACATTATATTTTCTGCTATTTCAGAATTTAAATAAAAACTGTAATGTGCTAAACCCAGACTTAAAAACTAAACTTTTAAAAGTTTGCACTGAATTACAATCCTAAGGTTTATATTTACTCACAAATGAAGGGTCAAAGAGCCAGAAGATGTCAAAACATTTGCCTATGTTCTATTTATATGAATGGGCAAATGACTGAACTCTGAGCCATTGCTAAATATGGATGCAGTTCCACCAAAATATGTTAAATTTCTTTCTCACCTCAGTTACCTTTTTCCGATCTACTCCTTGCTTCACTTGCTGTGCTCCATGCATTGCTGTCTTATGCTCAAGCTCTTGTTCTATTTGGAGCTTTTCGAAATGCTGACCTAATGTGGCTCCACCACTGACATCAGAACTACATTTGGTCCAGTTGGCCTGGAAGCATCTAGAATTCTCCAATGCAGACCCCGTGGATGTCTCATAGGTTTTCAGCAGCTTTTCCACCACACCATAATTTGATCTGGGGTCTGCTGACCTTGGCCGGCCAGACAAGTTACTTGGTCTCCAGTCATGCTCGTGAAGCATATTCCGGTAACTGCTAGGGCTTACGGGCTCCTGGGTTGGTCTGAACTGGCCTGTTGTGGGTTTTTTGGAAGAATCATCAGGCACATTTTCCCTGGGCATAGGCATGGCAGCACTGGTTTTCAGAACGTCAGAAACACTGTCACTGTCTGAGACGTTGGCTGTGCACGCAGTCAAAGTCTCACAGGGCTGAAGATCTTCAGACGGTTCTGAGCAGCTCTGGCTTTGTTGTACAGCATGACAATTTCTATCTGTTCTAAATACGATTCTGTTAAATTCGTCAGTCTTTTTTGCCAGCTTTTCATTCCCGGTCGTCTTTTCAAAGCCATAACTGCAACTTCTCGGTGGGCCGCTGCTCTGTGACGCTAAAGAGCCACAGTCATTGCTTATATGAAGATTAGGAGGAGATTTAGCAGGGTGATCTGGAATTACCTTTTCATATTTTGGCTTATTGGGAGTAGAGCAGACTTTCTGAAACCACAGTGTGGAGGGGCTATTTTTTGCACAAACCCCAGTGTTGCACGACCACATGCTAAGTCCAACATTTTCCTTATATGAAGGCTTGTTATCTACTTTGGCTTCTGGTGCCAAAGAAGGAAACGTGATACCATCATTCAGAGTCTTCCCTTCATTTAGACCCAGCAGAGGCATCTCATCGTGCTTCCAGAAGAAATGAGGGTGGCTGTTCTTTTCACCTCGACCCCCTTGGGCCACCCAGCTGCTGTGGTCTAAACATTCCTTCCAACTTTCATGGGCTTGTGCACAATATGAGCTGGGAAAATTTCGAGATGTGCTTCTTGGAGGAGGAATTGGTGGGGTTTCACTTCTTTTCAGGTCAGTTGTATCAATTCCATCTTTTTTCTTGGAATTGTTCTGGAAAACATTGGTATAGCTCAGATTTTTTCTGTTTTTCCGTTTCTCATTTTCTAAACTGGTTGAAGGAATGCACTGGCTGTTGTTGATCATGTGATCTCCACGAGGAGTATTCATTACATTTGGTGTTTCCTGGAGAAAAGAATCTGACTTCATCCTAAAAATTATAAAACGTGCTATATTAGTGATGACTTTATGATAAACTCTTAAAAGACACTAGGCCTAAAACAATGGATTCTATTATAGGAAAAGGAGTCACAACTTCCTTAAACAATACTTTTATATAAATTTCCTAGTACAAAACTTCAAGTCACTTTTGCTGTAGGATAAAGACCACCATTCAGTGTTGTATTCAAAACTATATACATAGTCTGACCCAAACTGTCTTTTTAACTGTATTGCATTATTTTCTTCTATTACCTGAAACTTCACCTACACTCAGACTCCACTTTGAGTAGTCTCTTGGGTGTCTCCTACTGGTGTTCCCATTTTCATAGGTTTTCTCTTGCCATTTCCTTACCTCAGCTTGGCCTACTGAATTCCTATTCATACTGTCTTCTGAGCTCAATCTCCGCCCCTCAAATTTGAAATAACATTCTAAGAAATTAATGAAATAACATTCTATTTCATTCCAGAAATCTGAATCAAAGCACAGAGACATGAGAAATACCAAATGGGAGGTGTTATTTGGACAAGAAAGAAAAGTGAGCTTTTTTTTTTTTTTTTTGGATGAGTAAAGGACATAGTTTTTTTAAAAAGCTGCAGTAAAAATCATGTGGCTGCTCAAGCTACAGTGAGTAATTTGGTATAGATGGAATATAAAACAGAGTGGGAAAGGATGATGACAAATAAGAGAGAAACACTAGGTCAAATTGTAATAACTTTGAATTACATATTAAGAATTTTGAGCTTTTTTTTCTAAAGGCCATGAAGTGACAGTGAGAACTTTATACCAGGGATGGTTTGTAAAAGCAAATTGGAAAGTAAGAATTCTCTGAATTACTGAAATAAAAACCTAAATGTAGCAATATTGTGGGTTCACAAATTAACATTAATTAATCATATTGATAAATAGAAACCACATTTATACCTATTTAACTTCCATTATGAAACAGCTTATAAAAAAGTGCAGATGAATACCTACTAGGCAAAAGCTAAATGGGAAAAGTGGAAGGCAAAATTATGTGTAAAACATGGTTGGGTAAGTCAGATCTGTTGTAAATCAGTACAAAAATTCTCTCTGAGCTTCCAAAGAGATGAAGAAAAATAAGGGTTCACATTGCTATAGCTTCTAAGAGAAGTACGCTGTCCCACAAGGAGATAAATGGTGATTTTAGAGCAATCCATCACTTAACTTGTGGAGAATCCAATTTATTTTTCAATTTGGCCTTCGAATTATATAGGTGTTTCTGAACTGAAACAGCATTTTTACAGCACTGTGTAAAGATATATGTGTGTATGTATTTACAGTATGTTGTTCAGAAAATTATGAATGCTTTCATTATATACATAATAAATGTACAGAAATAAATAATTCAGAATATTTCAGCATAACATCCTTTATAAGATTAAAATGCTACATTGTTAAATTTGACACAGCTTAAAGATGTATTTAACTAGGTTAACCCAGCATACTGTTCCACTGGCCAAATACTCAAAACAAAAAGAATGCCATTGCACACACTTGTTAATTTACTATTTATTATGGTGAGTGTTGGGGTTTTCCAGGTGACTCAGAGGGAAAGAATCCACCTGCCAATGCAGGAGGCACAGGAGACGTGGGTTTGATCCCTGGGTCGGGAAGATCCCCTGGAGGAGGGTATGGCAACCCACTCCGGTATTTTTGCCTGGAAAATTCCATGGACAGAGGAACCTGGTGATACAGTTCTTAGGGTCGCAAAGAGTCAGACACGACTGAGTGACTGAGCACAATGGCAAGTATAACTAAACTAAACATCAAAAAAAGTAAAGTACACCTAATAGTCAAATTATGAAGAAAACCAGAGGATTTACTTTAAGAATTAATGAACACAGAAATGTACAATTTAAGCTTTTATCTCCTAAAATAACAGATTTTAGTAACATTACTAAATCTTGCTAACAGAGTGTTAAATGTGAAAGGTAATTTCGACTCATTAACTTAAAACAATATTCGTCTTGATTTTTCAAGATAAAAATCATCATAGATGTACCAGCCTACCTTCTGTGGTTATTAGACCGCTTTCGAATTTCCTCTTGAAAGTTGCATAATTCTTCACTAACTTTGGCAAGTTCTTCAAGAGCCTTTATACATACAAGCAATAGCACGTTAGCCCTTTGAAATGTAAATATTTCTTTAGAAACAGTCCAAGGCCAATCCCGTCTTACTTACTGTGTTGAGGGCGCCAGAGCAGCTCTTGTTCTCTGCCTCAGAAGTCCTCAGGTCAGGCCGGGCCTCACATTCTTTTTGGTTGTCTCTGGCTTCAGAATCCATATACCCTACTTTTGATTTTTTGATTGTTTTTTGTTCCTTGCACACTTGATTTCTTTCCCTGAGTAAACTCTGCTCTGTTTTACCTTTTTTCCCCAGAACATCCCTGGGATGTACCCCTGTAAATTTACATTGTCCTGAATTGGGGTAATCTGGAGAAGATTCCATTTTATCTCCAACAGCCTTCTCACAATCAAGATCAATGACCTTAGCACGTTCACTCATGTTGATTTTCCTCCGACGCTTTACTTCATGGCAGAGCTATAAGGAAAACAAAGATAAAAATTTTCCCCCAACCCACTTTCTCAATAGTTTTGATCCTAAACACAGTGTTCTGAGTTCTCTCTTTCTCTCTCTCTATAGTGGGTCTTCCCAGGCGGCACTGGTAGTAAACAACCCACCTGCCACTGCAGGAAATATAAGAGACTTGGGTTTGATCCTTGGGTCGGAAGATCCCTTGGAGAAGGAAATGGCAACCCACTTGAGTATTCTCACCTGGAGAATCCCATGGACAGGGGAGCCTGGTGGGCTACAGTCCCTAGGGTCAGACATGACTTAAGCCACTTAGCACGCATGCATACATAGACTGCTCCAGGGCACTAACGCTTATGCTTCCAAATCATGCTTCTAAAATCTAAATTAGCTGGAGGAACTTTTGATGAACCATAAAGACTACATGTAGTAGGGCAAAGAAGGTAATTTCTATTTTTCTGAGTAGAAATCAACTCATTCAAAAATGACAGAAACCTGCAATTGTATATAGATATCATAATGACACAGAAGCACTGTTAACAAAATTGGAAGGACCTCAATCAATTACTGGCTGCTGCTCCCGCCGCCAAGTTACTTCCTTCGTGTCCAACTCTGTGTGACCTCATAGACGGCAGCCCACCAGGCTCCACCGTCCCTGGGATTCTCCAGGCAAGAACACTGGAGTGGGTTGCCATTTCCTTCTCCAATGCATGAAAGTGAAAAGTGAAAGTGAAGTCGCTCAGTCGTGTCTGACTCCTAGTGACCCCATGGACTGCAGCCTACCAGGCTCCTCTGTCCATGGGATCTTCCAGGCAAGAGTACTGGAGTGGGGTGCCATTGCCTTCTCCCAATTACTAGCAACGTACTTTAATTTAACCGACATTAAGGCCGTATTTTTAAAATATATGATCCTACTTGTAAGTCAACATTGAACTGTCTAAATGACTGACAATCTCACATAGTAGACTGTAATAATTGCAGTAATCTCACAGTCTCTCAGCTCATTCTGTCCCCTAAGTAGTTGTTTCATCATCAAAAGATGTTTCTTTAGGAAGTTATGTGGGTGAGGGGTAGGTAATCCTCAGACTTGGTTTTTTTTTTTACTTCCAAGGTTATATACATTCAAAAAAAGTTTCTTTCTTTGTCCTAATTAAAACAAATATGACCCTGTCCTATGTGATACAATTGAACTCTAAGGCTTTGATCATCTATTAGTTTATTAATTGCCCCAAATTAGTTCTTGAGGATTTAGTTTAACCTGCAGGCAATTAGTGACTTTCTCTTCAGGCTTGAGTTCTGGGGAAACCTGTCAAATTCGAAAGGCTGCCAGAGAACTATTAAAGCAAATAACTCTACATTTTACAGTCACATCCTATATCTGCATGAGATCTATTAATCAATTATTGCTACTCAATAATTACCCAAATGTCAGAGAGAAGCACTAGAACATATTTAATGCCTGAAGGATATGGACTGCATTTATTGCCCTAGTCATAAATTTGTCATTGGATGAAGTCAGGATAGCATCAAATTGCCATCATGAATCAACTGTTTTGGCTCCTGTAAAATTATCTGTACTGAACTGCTGTGGACATTATAATTTTGGCCGACCTTGAGGGGTATAATAAGAAGCAACCCTTCAAAGCACCATGCTAAATCTAAGGATGTTCTTGGTGGCACTGTCCTCTTTTAGAGGAGTCATGGGTGAAAACAAAATTGCTTCAATGTAAAATCAGGGACCAAAGTGCTATTTCTGGGAAATTAGTCTCCTTTTGTTTCCTGAATATTGAGAAATATGCATCTTGTAATTTTTTGTTACTTGCTAGAAAGATGGACTTGCTGCATGCATTTTGCAAAGGATCCTTCCTCTTGTCTTCACTTCATCTTTCTCTTCTCATTTAGAAATACTTTGATTAACATAGAATTCTATTTGACTTCTTAAATTCTCTTAGGGACTTAGGTGAAGTATGAGAAAACAAAAAACATTATATTATTGATGGGAAACCATTAATTTTGTGTAAGGAAATCTGTTACTTGGTACTTAGCTGTCTTCAATGGGTATCTGATCATTCAAATAAAGGATACAAGCAGGAAATATGGCAAAGTGATTAAAAAAAAAATTCCCAGGTGTCTAGGTTTCAAAGATCCAAGTATCTACATCTTCACTTTGTAACAGCAAATGCAATGATTGTGGCTAGTGGCTGAATAAAGAATCATTAGCATCTTAATACCCAATACTGATCCTCTCTCTGATCAGAATACTGATATACTTACTTGGAATCACAGAAGTTATAAGCATGCACTTAAAAATGTTAAATTTTCTAGCATATGACTTAATAAGTTGTGTCTGATCTAAAACACAGAATTCGTGATAAATAAGAAAGAAATACAGTCTCTTCGGGTGGTGCTACTAGTAAAGAACCTGTCTGCCAAAGGAGGAGACATAGAGACACAAGTTTGATCCCTGGGTCGGGAAGATCCCCTGGAGGAGGACATGGCAATGCACTCCAGTATTCTTGCCTGGAGAATCTCATGGACAGAGGAGCCTGGTGGGCTATAGTCCACAGGGTCGCAAGAGTCGGACACAACTGAAGTGACTAGCACGCACACATACACACGCTTGTAGGATCTTACATTTTTTCCAAATGTAGACTTTTCATTTTAGTTAAAAATATTGTCTTGACTTTCTATAACATGTGAGGACAACTTCCTGTTTTTCCCAATGTTTTCTAACCCAGCTTTGTAGCTTCTAAGCAGGAAGATATTAAAGGTACATTATTATAGGTACAAATACTGGGAGTGGAAAGCTGAGAGTGGAAAAGAATACATACATACTCTGTCATTTTATATAAGGAACTTGAGAGTATCCATGAACTTTGGTATCCATGGGGGTTCCTGGAGCCATTTCCCATGTCTACTGAGGGACAACTATATTTTTATGACAAGGGGGACACAATGCTAGTCTTCAGGTATTGTAGAGCACCCTCTCTGGGTGGGTAGTCTGAGTAAGCACATTATCCAACATATTCTCAGGTATGGTGCTGTACAATGCAAGCATCGTGACATAAATAGCACCACAGCTACTATCCAAAATAAAGAAAAAATATTCCAGTCTGTCAGTATTTTTATGGACTATTGCCTAAGTTTGAAGTATGTTTAATCCCTGTTAATTGACAAAGCTAATATCTTCCACAGATGGAATCTGCAGAGCTGTCAGAATAATTATTTGACAATATCAAATTTAAATAGAGAGCAGACTATCTTAGCTACCATCTTAAGCTACATGGCTTAAACAATTGGCTAGACTAATCCTGACTCCCTTAATTATTTTGCTCAGATGCTAGAATTATCTGAGACTATTATTAAATGGATCTTCCAAACCTTGAGAAGCCAGTGACCTATGAGTTCAGGTTTCAAACTGGCATTGTAGATTCTGATTTAGCCATCTCCTTTTTGATCCAATAGAACTCTGGGTGGAGGAATTAACAGAGGAAGCAAAATGCATTTTCCAAACTATAGAAGGACAAGAAGTAAAGTCTCCTTTCAATCTGCAATCGTCTACTACATGCCTGACTTCTCAGTTGGGTTTTACAAGAACAGTCTAATGACTATGTGTTAGTCACGACTCTTTGCGACCCCATGGTCTGTCCATGGAATTCTCTAATGGGTTAATGGCTATTCTTTTCTTAGTTTTCCTTTTAACATGCCAATTTGTATTTTATTCATAATCAATTACATGGCTGTTAATAAGAAAAATATTTGCACTATAAACACACAAAGAATTAGCTTTGATTGCCTGTGAATGAAGGCCAAGGAATCTGTTAAAATAACTGCCTTGGCAATATGCACAAACCATGTAAATCAACAGCAGGGATGTTACAAGAAAGCAAGATAAGTATAAATAATTTTCAGTTGGAACAAGCCTGAATATATATCAGTGCATATAATTAAGGAAATATTCAAGGTGTAACAGGCTGAAGAGATAAAATTACTATTTGTATCAGATTCTGGGCATGTCATTTTTCATAAACTCTTTTCTAATAAATATCCCAATAAATGTGGTGCACCTTGCCAAGATAAATATCATGTCCACTGTCATTTTCTTTTTGATATACAACACTCCTTTTGGTTATACAAAAGGAATTATCGAGTACATAATTTCCTTTAGGAGACATTATTCATACATTATCTTAGAAAAGATCTATTTTAATGCCCAATTGTAATACTCCAAAGGTATGTTCCACTAGTTATGGTTTTCTTTTATTTTCACACTGGGCTCAGCATTTGAAAACTCATGCAAAATACATACCTCACTTTTGATACCATCAGCATTTTGGTAAAGAAAGAGTAAATTGACAGATTTTAGAGTTTTCATGCAAAGTTATAAAATAAGTATAGTCTCTACACTACCAGTGGGTTAGGTTATGCTATTTTCGGTCTAGTAAATATCACTGAGACATGTATCTTTTAGGTGGAATTGGAAAGTAAAAACAGTTTCCAATACAAACCAAAAAAGATTTTCATTTTGAGTTTTAAGTTTCCGAAGGATTCAAACAAATCAACATGTACCTCTTCTATCTTCTTCTGCATTATCTTCCATTGACTTTCCCATTCCTTTCTTTCATTGTCAAACTGGTCCAGCAATTCCATCTTCTCTTTGGGCCAGTTAGTCTCTGAGTTCTCCCACCGCTGATGCAGCTCCATGGCAACCGTGTGTTAGTGAAGGGGTGTTTCTGCTCGTCTCTGCCTTCTCTTAACTGTTTCTTGGAAGCTTGGAGTTGTTTTATTTGAAGCAGTCTCACTTGCCTTTAAAACAAAGCCTAATATAAACATAACAAGAGAGAGTTCCAAATCCATGTGCTTTCTGGAAACATTTTATCAGATTGTCAAGAGCCATTGACATAAACAAACCAAAGGAAAATTGGACTCAAAAGAAGAGATGACAAAAATATCTGCTTAAGAAGAGAATAGCACAATCAAAAACAAACAAAAAAAAGTATTGTCCAGGGTTTTTTCCTTCCTCTTTCTGAAACCAGACAGCAAAATTACAGTGGACAGGATGGTTAAATGCATGTGTGAGATATAAGTATCCCTTAAACTAACTGTCTAATCTAAAGATAGAATTTTTCATGGATATTTAAGATTGGAAGTACGAAATTCAACTGGATAGTCACAGCTACACAACTGTGGTAGATTCTTCTGCAGTAGAATTACTCCTTCTGTTCTGATGCAACCAGATTATATAATCTTGTGATATTTAAAGTCCTGAGACAGTACTGCGCTACAGTCTTCATTTTATACTGAAGAATTAAATCTTGTGGCAAATAAGACCTCAATGTTGGTAGTCAATCTGGGACTGATGGTATCAGCAAGAAACTAAACTAAAGCATGGAAAAATATTGTCATTATTTTATTTCATCAAATAAAATATTAGAGCAGCAAAATTATTCTGAAAACCATGTCAGAATTTATCCATGCTCTTTTTTCCTTCTAATAGACTAGATATCAGAATGCATGTTCTGATACTGAATTTAGAGTATTGAAGAAAATGTTTTGATCACTTTGCAGGGAAATCTTCAATCATACTAAGCACTGACTGAAATAATTAGATTTCTAGCATTTAGGGCATGTGTACTCAGGATTTTAAGATGCACTTTAAAATACCTGATTGGTAACTCTTTTATAACTCACCTAAAATTTCTGAGATTTATTTACTTACATTAGAATGGAGGATATCCACAGGGCTATTATAAAGATTAAATGACATGAATAAAAAGAGATTTGAGAAGGATAAAATTTCCTCTATTTCTTGTTTAAAAAAAAAACACCTTGTGCTGACTTCCACTGAAAGTATTTTTGTTAGTAAAGCCAGATACATTTTTAATGGGTAGAAAAGCACATTTAAAATGTTCAAATCTCCATCTAAGATAATCATGCCTATAAGAAGTCTTTAACTCTTCAACTTTTTAGGCCACGACCAAACAGCCTTAACTTACCAGGTGGCAAATGATGCTACTTTTAAGCTAATTCTCAAGAGTCATAGCTGCCTGGGTGCTAGCATTGTCAAATGAAGCCCAGAAGCCCACAAAACCAGGCAGTAAGCCCCAGTCTGCAGTCATAGAAGGCCGCATATTTCATATCCCAAATATAAACATTGAAGACATTTTATTTTTTTGTCAGGCGGTCCTAAAAATGCATATCATGTGCTAAACTGTGCCAAACATACACTTTTGAGCTGCAATCTATTAACGAATTATAATTGACTAATAAGGGTCAAAGAATATCAGTGCTATATGCAGGGCTCCACCCTCAAAAAACACCCTAATAATGTTAGGAGCTATATGGTTATTCTTCTCTCAAAAAATTTGTTACAGATACTTCGATCATTCTTACCTACTTCTTTGGCACACTACTGTGACTAATTCAGCCAAGAAAAAGAAGTAATTTCAGATTTAGCCATTAAAAACACTACCATGTCTCATTTTATCCACTTTTTCTAATCTCATTTTCCATCCTCTCTGTCCCCCATCCCTCCTTTTGCTACCCTCTAGTCCTATGAGACAGTGACCAGAGGTACGTGCCACAGCAAATGCAAGTTGCCCCAAAATAAATGTGTCAATGAAGACATAACATAATGAAGATAGTAAAGAATACACAGAATTTTGTGTCTTAGTGAATCTGTTACTGATTTTGATTACCTATTCATCTTCTAGGTTCATTTAATAACTATTCACAGGAAATGAAGAGAGTGCTAATTTTCAGAGAATACAGACTGCTTTACTATAAGTAATTAATTGTGAGCTAAAACTATCTTGCAGACCACTCCAGTGTTCTTGCCTGGAGAATCCCAGGGATGAGGAAGCTTTGTGGGCTGCCGTCTATGGGGTCGCACAGAGTTGGACACGACTGAAGTGACTTAGCAGCAGCAGCAGCTATTTAACATTAAAACTTCTTAGGAAGAGTGGAATGGTTTAAGATATCAAGAGAAAGTCACAAATTTAGCCAAGCAAGTGATATAAAGAGAGCAGAGTAATTTCAAGCTACGAGAAAACAGGTGCTATGATAGTCCATGTTTCATTCCGTCTTTAAACACTAAATGTACAGAAATCATCATAAAGTGTCTCCTACAATTATGTAGCAAATGGCTTCAATTTTTCTTTTCATTTCAAACTCTTCTTCAATCACTTTCATATCAGGGTTAAAGGGCAACAGACCCTTTTCTTTTTTACCTACCTGAAGAACATTATCCAGGAAAACCTTCAATCAGGCTTGCTTCTGGTAACAGGACTACACATGAACATTACCATGTTCCTGAAGCAGACAGAACCCTGCACTTAATTGCAAAGAGCCAAACTCATCACTGAATATGGAGAAGGATCAATCTAGAGAGCTTGTCCTTTCCAAGACTAGAGCCACATCTAGTGCCACAAAACCCAATGGTTATGGATCAAAACAAGCCTTTGAGAGAAAATTCCTATAGGGCAATGTTTGTTTCAATTTCTGTGGGTTTATTGTACTTTCCACTGTCTATGTCTTGCCATAAATGTCAAATATAATAGAGCTGAATATATTGCATTCTCCTCCAAAAATAAAGCGGAGTCCAAAGCGTTTTGTGAGGATTAAATATGCAAGAAAGAGAATGCTTAATCCAAGCACCTAACACTGTTTCGGATCATACTGGGTGCTCAATAAAGGGCTGGTTTCTTCCTCTGTCTTGTCTTCCTCTCTCCTGTCTCCCTCTCTCTTTTTTTGGTCTTCCGCTGCACCCTTCTTTCTTTAATCTATCTTCCTCTAGATAAAACTAAAATTTTGATTTAATTAGAAAACTCATAGAAGCAAGTGTAATTGTGTGAACTCATATTTATAATGGTTGTCCTCTGCCTTCAGTGTTTTTCAAGTATTTTAAGAACACAAGCCAAGTTAAAGATTTAGGAATTCTTTTATTGTCAGTAAAAATCTGAGTAGACAAATCTTACATAAAACTGTTCTTGTTATAATTCTCCCTAAATGTTAAAAAAAAATCCAACTAAGTAGGGCAATTTTGTAGGGACATAACGTCTTTGCCAACAAAGGTCCATCTAGTCAAGGCTATGGTTTTTCCAGTGGTCATGTATATGGATGTGAGTTGGACTGTGAAGAAAGCTGAGTGCTGAAAAATTGATGCTTTTGAACTGTGGTGTTGGAAAAGACTCTTGAGAGTCCCTTGGACTGCAAGGAGATCCAATCAGTCCATCCTAAAGGAGATCAGTCCTGGGTGTTCATTGGAAGGACTGATGCTGAAGCTGAAACTCCAGTACTCTGGCCACCTCATGCGAAGAGTTGACTCATTGGAAAAGACCCTGATGCTGGGAGGGATTGGGGGCAGGAGGAGAAGGGGACGACAGAGGATGAGATGGCTGGATGGCATCACTGACTCGATGGGCATGAGTTTGAGTAAGCTGCGGGAGTTGGTAATGGACAGGGAGGCCTGGCATGCTGCAATTCATGGGGTCGCAAAGAGTCGGACACGACTGAGCGACTGAACTGAACTGAACTGAACGTCCTGAAATGAAAAGTTATGGGGTAAAATGGCTCAGCTGATTCAAAAACTCAATTTCAGTGCTTTCTGCGGAGGACAATATAAAAGTTCTCTTTGTTCCTAGCTGTCAATCTTTTTTGCCCACAGATACTGGTATCTCCGTGGGAGAGAAGGAAGAATTTCTGCTATCTACACCACTCCCCAGGTCTCCTTGACTCTCCATTTCACTTCACTCTCTCCAGAGTTTCATTCAGAATAAAAATGTGTAAGAGCACATGTGAAGAGACAGAGGGAGTTGCATTACTCAGTCATGCACACATTCTTCCCCCAACAATTCTAAGTGAGCATTACATAATCCATTTTAGCCTACTTCTCCCTCCCCAGGCCGGAAGCCAGATTTGTAAGAGAGTTGTGAGTGGGTTCCATAAGTATGGTGATGAGAGGAAAATAAGTTCTGCTAACCTTCCGGCCCTACTAGGAAGCCAAATTTAAGAGCAACACAGGAATTTCACAACAAATCACTTCCATTCCCTGTGTTAGCCTCACGTGGGTCATGGGAACACTTCTTCATCTGAGGGATGCTCCACTCCTAACTACACCTTCATCATTATCACTTCAACCTTCATCTTCCCAACTAAAAACTGGATTTCAGCCAAACAAATAAAACAATGTTAGGAGAACCGACTCAACGGCAGCTTCTCCCTTTGGAGAGTTTTGTTCAGAGTTTGTTTCCTATCCTCTGATTTCCTTTGCCTAAACATGCTACTTTTCATATCATGGAAACGTTTTCATTTGTAAGAGGTTACACATTCCAATAGGAATGCCACACACAGTAGGTACTGTCAACCTCACAATTCCTAGAACAACTGTTTGCCTTGGAGATGCTTTGCTTCTTCTTAACTTTGAGGAATCAGGAATTCCCTTGTCTATACCCATCAAAATTATGCACCATTTGCTTCCGGGATTCTCCAGCCCTTTCTCCAGGCTATTAGGAATCACTTGCAACATTTCAACTGATTAACAGACCTTATTCCTCCCTTAGTGTTCACTGGCAAAGGCATCTTTCCAAAGAAAACCATGACTTGATTCTGTTACAAGGCAAAAGGGAATTTTTAAAACTGGCCACTTCAACATGTTCTTTATCTTCCAATAGGGTCAAAGGGATATTACCACACACAATTCTGAAAAATCAATTTTGCCTTTTCATTATCTTCATGTTCTCTCTTCAGTTATATATTCAAACTAGAAAATATCCAACCTACAGGCACACTGATTTTACTTAACTGATAAAAGCTTTGAAAAATACATTTGGCTTGCATAAACAAATGCCTAAACTTAACCAGCTTAAACAGTAGAAGACGTAGATTACAGTTCCCTCCTAACTGCAGATGAACCCATTATAAATGTTATGTACTTCAACTCAAATTACAGAAACACTGCTCATGCAGTGAGCAAACCATCATCTCGGATGAAACCACACTGATTTATTTTTCACTGCCATTTTCAAATGCCAACAATTTCAAAGACTGTGAACTTTACTCAGCAAATGTTAAAAAGTCTTCATCCTAATGAAACTATTTTTCAAATAAATAAATTTAGTGAAATCCTACAGCAGAGAAAGCGGTCTTCAAAGGTCTGAGAAGCAGTGTTTGAAAAACCGTCTCTCAGAGCTGATGGCACTATCAGTCCAGAGTCAGGAAATCCACTCACGGCAGCTGAATCCTTTCTTCCCTGGGAGTCAATAAAATCCGTTACGCACCCCGCCCCACTGTTTTGAAGCCCAGGCACTGATGCTAAATCAAGCAGATGTTGAAATCACCCACTACTTAAACAGTATCCACAGCTTTAAACAAGTCAGCAGCAGCCCCTCTCTATATTTTGCCACAATTACTCACTTGCTTTCAAACTGCCAGAAAACAAACATACCTTTTTGCACTGGGGAGAAATCCTACGGAGGTCCAACCACCGGTCAACCTAGCAATGGGAGGACAGCTGGTTGTTTTAGAGTGAAAAGTCTTTGAAGTCTTGGAGCAGTGAATCTTGCTTCTTTGCATGAAATGGGAATGTAAAATCAGTCCAACCATTCAACAGAGAGGTACTGACAAGTCCCTTTGAAACCTCGACCACTTTCACAAATCCAAAAGCTGCTCAGCCCAGTGTCACAGCAGCAGCTGAGACTACTGTGACGTCAGCTTCTCGGAGGCGGCCTTCGAGTCACCTCTTCCAACCAGAGCTCTGTAACTTTAGAGCAGCTCCTACTCTGGGTAAACAACTCCAGGTCCAGGACATTTTTAACTTTTCTAAGGGAGCCCAGTATTTCTAAACTTGCCAAAAGAGCTGGTGTTAATATCACACAATGACAATGGCCAATTTTAGATTTCACTTATTTGGAAAAGTTAACTCCTTGTTTACAGGCAAGAATCATCTTGCCTACCTCTCTCTTCCCCCCCTTTCAGAACTGCACTTTTTGGTGCCTTTGGACGTTGGAGTGCCACCTAAGTGTGGCAGATTTCATATATATATAAAATCTCAAAAGATTTGTGAAGATGCGTCAAACTTCTGTCTTGAAATAAGGTAGAAGTGACATACAAAGACCAGCCTCCTTGTTCTTTGTGATTCATTGGTAGCTTGCTGCCTATATCTATAGGGATGGTGACGTCTTTCTGCTAGAGAAAATCAGATACCATGGGAAAGAATGATATTTATTGCAGGAAGGAAAAAAAAACAAAAAACAATGAGATACTTGTTTTCAATTAAGGCATGCTGCAGCCTAATTCAGCAAATATGCTAGATAAAACTTTAAATAACAAGGGCTTACCCTCAAGTCCAAAGTCTGTGTGGTCCTTAAAGCACTACATATTCACTGCCACAGTATTTTGCCTGATTCCAGATAAATGGTTCATGGGGAGCTAAAATGTTTACTAAGTATAACCTGCTCATAGTAGGACTTTAGTATATGTAGGACAATTAAATGAAATCATACTCTGTGTTTTGAAAGCCCAGCATCATAATCTCAAAAGCAATTAACAACAATAGTAGTTATAGTGATAATAGTGATGACTCATGAAGAGTCTACTCTGTGAAGCTCTGTGCTAAGAACTTCTAATAGCTAATGTATCTTCATTCTAGTTCACTATTGCAGAAAATGTGTCTGTAGATATTAATCCAATTTTACTGAAAAAAAAAACAGGGCTCGAAGAGGCCAAATCTTGCTGAAATTCATAGACACTTGACTACACAGAGGAGTAGGTCTTAGAACTGGGTTCTCTAATTGAGGACACTGGAATTTTGTCACATAAATACTGGTTTCAAATTACTGCTACCACTTATCTGTGTGAACTTCAAGTTTGTTAATTCTGTAAAGGGATAATTTACTTGGTAAGGATGTTTTAAGAGTATGGGGGTGGGGGGAGGACTTACAGTACCAGGTACTAGGAAATGTTAGCTCATTCTGCCTCCATCCTTATCAGGACAGAAGGAAGATCTTGGCATGGGGGCGGAGGTGGGAGTTGGGAGGAAAGGACGATCCCCAACGCATCTCTATAGGATTATCTAATGCAATTGTTTCTCCTACCCTCTCGGTCACTCCAAAATTCTTAATTTCCATGTGTCTTTTGTAAACCAAATTCAGACAGTTTTCCACACCCTATCAGAACTTCAGATAATATGTAGCTAATTACAGAAAGAATTATATTGCTCTCTCCTCTGTACTTCACTCAACAGTACCTATTTCAATGTCATTTTCGATGGATGTTCCAGTAATTATTTTTTGCAGTTGTTTCATCTGCATCTTGTCATGGTAAAGTTGACCTTAAATTATATATAGAATAAAAAATGAGGGATGAAAAACTCATGGAATTTCACCCAAGTCTACCATTTATTGTAGTATTTACCAACCTTTTCTGTTGTATAATTTCATGTGTATTAGCTAATATTTCCAAGCTATATTTCATACCCTAAAGAAAGGAAGTAGTACAATTAGATGACAGCATACAAAGGCAATAAATATTCAGCACAGGTATTTCTGAACCTTCACACTTAAAGTTTTAAGAAAGTTTGTTTTAAGAAAAGTTCCTGCTGTTATGTACACAAAACAAATGGATTTTAAAGACTGATGCCAGTATGCTCAGCCATAGAGTAATATTCAGACATTTGGAAGTTCCTGACATTTTCAAGCAGGAGTCATAATGGCTGAAAACATTAGAGAAAAAATGGAGTTTGTTGCATAATACAGGTTACTTTGAATTCATTTAAATATTTAAAACTTCAAATGTGAAACTGACTCAAATTATTGCTCTATACATTGGAGAGAATTTGGAAGAATCATTCATACCTGATGTCATACCAATCCTATTTCAACATATAACAAATATGTAAAGAAATGCATATAGTAATACTTAAAGTAAATGTAGAAACACAAGCTGCTGTCAAGAAACAACAGAAAATCCTGGAAAGGGTTTGAAATGACCTGTATAAATGATGATATTAAGCCACAAACTAAAACATTTTGGAAAGGGGGAAAGAGGAATATTGAGAGCATAAATGTCACTAGGAGGTTTTCAGACTTACAGGTTTTCTGACTTATAGCCAGAAAAAACTGAAACTGTCCAGTCAAGCTTCTCATTTGTCAGCTGAGGGAAGAGGCCTCGATGTTATTTACTCAGGGTCACAAAGCCATTTACCAGCAATGTCAGGAACAGAATCCAGGTCTGCTAATTCCTGGGGGAGTGCCTTAAAGTTTAAAGTTCCAACGAGCTCAAGGTAAGGAATAAAACCCAGGGATAAGAGCTTTGGGCATGAGACACTGACTTCTGGCTTTGCCAAATCTTAAACTCATTTTTTCTAAGTCCAAATGAAGGGGTTAATATTAATACTTCATCTTCCAAGTATGATGCAGGAGTCATATAAGAGAGTATTTATCTTTATAGCTATTTATATTGAAAAGTTTGCATCATTCAATAACATAAGTCCTTGGTCAGAATATGAAGACAAAAGAATTTTAACTGAGTGATCGTAAAAAACCTGGGGATAAAAGCACCAACTTTGTCTTGAGCATACATTGCACATTTCATTTACAGTTCTCTATCTGAAGGATGATTTTGAAGCACCACAAGTGGTTATTTATTTCATCTCTTTATGCTATAACAGCTCTGGCCGTATATTAGATTGGGTGGCTTCTGATTTTCTTGCTTGTATAGTTTTTCAGGCCCTTCTTCCTTTACTCTTTAAACATATTTGCCAGCTAAAGGAGTACTGTTTTTCTATTTTATTGTAAAGAGATGGAAAAAATTGAAGGGATGACTTTGAAAAACTGAACTCATAGCATATTAAAATTTAGAAGCTATTATAGGTGGCAAATCTTAAATAACCCTTCCTTACAATATAGTATCTGCCCTTTGCAATTTTTAAAGTGCTCTATACAGGAACTCTCGGGACTTTCTGCTCATTTTTCTGAAACCAAAACTGCTTAAAAAGTCTGCTAATTTTATAAATTTTAATAAATTATATTTAATAAAATAAAGTGCTTCATGAAACATCTCAGTTGTTTAGTAGAACTCTCTTGAGTCTTAATCTTCCATTCTTAAGGAGAGGTCTTGGGTACTCCAATTAACATTCCACGTAATGAATATTTGTGAGCACCAACTCTGGGCCAGGTGTAGGGCTGGATTCTGAGGACTAGAAAAATAAAGCAAATCTTTGTCCTCAACCAGTTCCATCACCTCTGAAGATCCCCGCAGTAGCGACTGCAGCATGACTACCCACTTCCTGAGTATTCCTTGAAACAAATGAACAAATATGCAGCACCTCTCTTGGTAGTCCCCATAGCATTCGGCCACCGGGAGAACCATTCAGTGGTACTCTCAGGCCTTGCTGTACACTACAATCACTCAAAGAATTATTTTAAAAATTCTCCTCCAGAGACTTTCTGAACCAGACCATCCAGTGATGAGGCCCAGGTTTCTTAATTTTTATAATGTTCTACAGCTGATTCTGTCAAGTTTGGTCCTGTGTTATATGAGTCGTAGAATGACAGAGTGTGGACTCTTGTGTTGGTAAAAGAAATATGATTTCGATACTTACTAGAATCTATTTGGGGTGATTTATTTTCCATGGAGTTACATGTTCAGATTGTCATGTTCCAGCTAGTGTGCTGTTTTCCCAGTGCTGGATGTTTTTCCCTTAAAATCATGGGATGCTGGCTGTCTCCTCTATTCTGAGGGATGGCGACATGTCAAATATGCTAGCCAAGCAAATCTGTCATGGGGCTTATGTACAGGCATTTCCAGATGACAAAAATATTCAAAAGAAAGAGTTTCAAACTATCTGCTTTATTTTTTTTAAGTACTGGCCTATATTTTGAAGAAACAAAACATTTTAAAAACATGTTTAGTTATTTAGGACTAGAGACAGATCTTGCTGACGATTTTCCAATTTGTTTCTGGCGTCTCGCTGTATTAAATGTTTTTGTTATTATATTATTATTTGTTTTTGTCTCACTATATTATTTCCAGATTCTTAACTTGGGAAATGTTGATAGTGAGGATGATGATAATGTTGATAGTGATGACAATAAAAGCTAAGTGACACAGGGACTCTTCAGGAGTACCTCTCATTTCATTCCAGAAAAGGGCCTCGGAAATGCCTGTCCACCACAAGAGGGCCACCCTGAGACACTTCTAGTTTCAGCAGTACAGCAGGCTGAGAGGCCATTGAGAGGGCGTAATAACTTGAAGGACACAGGCATTAATTCGTATTCTCCCCACCCTGCCCCATCCCAGGGTGTTTCCACCCCACCTTTATCTTCTATCAGGAATGTTAGATTTATCAGCATTAACTGACAGCATTACATTTTAAGTAACTGTCTGATAAAATGCCACTGACAGAGGAAGCGATTACTGCCTAGTCACAACTTTGCTCAGAAAAAGAACACGAGAAATCCTCCAAAAGAACAACCCATCTCTCTAGTCTATTTGACTCCTAGTTCAAAAAGGAGGTAACAAAAATGTTAAAGGATTTCAGAAAGACAATTAATAGAAGCGCAGAGCACTGTAACAAGGAACTAGAATGGAAAATAGACACTTCAATTGTCATGATTACAAACCCATCTAAAAGAAAAGGAAAACAGCTAACACACAAAAAGGGCTGGAAGGAACAGTCAATATAGGTAAGCTTTGATCAGAGCCTGGGAAATGAAGCTGTTTTCTTTTTGGGTTGTAGAGCAGAGAGAGAGACAGACAGACAGAAAGAAGAACTGAATGAGTGGTGCTAGATTTTGAGGGGCTAATGTGAGAGGTCTTGATACCCAGGTGCAAAGAAAAGGTGGCATCATGACTTGAGGAGGCCACGCTAAAGGATCTGGACATGACGGTTCAGAAAGGGAGGCCCGCGGTCATACTTTAGATCCTTAACCATGGTACAAGACATTTATCTTGGTACAAAATAAAACTTAAGATTACATATTTAATATATCTAAAAATGCACTGATAACTTAAAAGAAAAACAATTGAAACAAGTAAAATATTGTAAACTGAACTTGAAAAATCCTCAACAGGAAATTTGGTTTCAACAACATTCAAAGAAATAGTCTCATCCTCAAGTCAAAAGAGTTACATGAATATTTTCTGAAAGGCTGAAAAACTGCTAAACACCATTGATTATACATGTGTATAGTACATTTTAGGGCTTCTCAGGTGGTGCTAGTGATAAAGAATCCAGCTGCCAACAAAGGAGATGTAAGAGATGCAGGTTGGATCCCTGGGCCGGAAAGATCCCCTTGTGGAGGGCATAGCAACCCACTTGGGTATTCTTGCATGGTGAACCCCATGGACAGAGGAGCCTGGCAGGCTACAGTCCACAGCATCCCACAGAGTCAGACACAAATGAAGTGACTTAGCATACATGCACAGTAAATTTTGTGAATTTGTAAAATTTTACAATTTTATTTTCAGACATTGGATGTGGATGGTACCCTATTTAAGCTATAGAGAAACGCATACAAGTGTGAACTAAAAAACCTTTTATAATTGTAACAATGAAATAAAATAATCAGGAAATGTCAACATATTTAAGCTTATTATACATAAACATCTGAGGTATAACATAAGAATAGGTCCTTTGAGACAAAACCTGGTTTGACAGTAGGAAGTGAAAGGTGGAGATTCTTCCTTGTTTTTAAGAGTCGAGTGTTGCCTTTGCTGCTCCTATTCTCTGATCAAGCAAGATTGTAACAGCGCTCTATTTGAAAATGGTCCCTAAAAGTGTCAACTTTTCTCACTTCCAATCCTGACTTTACATTAGAGCATCTGACCTGAAGCATGACTGCCAGATGAAAGTGACCTGTGATTCTATAAGAATATAGCTACCAACACCACATGAACATTTGCAGTTAAGGCTTAGTGACCAAATTGACATTCCAAAGTTCACTGGCAGCTGACGAAAATAATCGTATCCCACTCTACCACACAGAATGAAATGAAGGCTGGGGAATGCAGGCCAATACACATTCCAGGCTCAGCACTGAATTTTCCCTTGTTTTGAGTTTGAGCCTGTTCTGCCTAAAAATAGCCAACTGAATTCTTCTTTTCTTAAATCTCGGCCAAATTACCAAAGTCACTCCTTCCTACGCCCAAGAATGTGCAAGCAATGGAATTTTTGTTTGTTTGAATTTATTTTCAGGGTGATGTTTAAATAGCACAGTTTTCAAAGGTGCAAATAGGAGAAGAGTCCCTGTTTCAATAATTGGAGGACTGTGTTTTCTTCATGAACAAAGGAGCCTGGATGTTCCTCTCTTAGAACTAGCTTTATACGACAAAGACCATGCAAGGAACAGAATCAAAGAGACGGGGAAGGGAGATACCAGAGACTTCCTTTCTGAGGTCTTGGGAGTCATCTCTGTTAACTGTTCTTTCCATGACTATATCCTGCAGTGTAAGGAAGACATTCACCCTAGATCCTGGGTGCTCAAAGAACAGCCTCATGTTCCAAGGAGAAGGCGGCAAGGGACAAGGTTAACTTCCGTCTGCTGGCAGTTTGCTGAGACCACCTTCCAATTACTGGCCCCCAGCAGTGCCCTGAGATAGAGTCAGGCCTGAATTCCCTGACACTGGCTGCATTTCCCATTGTACATCACAGTGTATAAAGATGTGTGTGCACACACAGGCACAAACTGGGTAATCAGTTCTGCAGTGGGTGGGGCAGAGTCAGAGTGAGTCTCCAAGTCAGTACTATCTCCCCTCATCTTTTTCTTACTGGGATTCATATACAAAGAGCCTGGATGGAGTTCAAATTTCTCATGAAATTCTTCTATAAAGTCAATGGCTTAGGAATCCACGGGTAAGATTAATAACATTGTTGCCAGGAAGACTTTAATGCTTCACAAGAGATCTGAGGACAAGGCTGATGTTTTGGATAGCCTGAATCTGCCTTGGTTAGCCTCTTCTTTCTAGTTCAGGTCACAAGATATCGTTGATACATGTACTGCACGCATGCTAAGTCACATCAGTCGTGTCCGACTCTTTGCGACCCTTATGTACTGTAACCCACCAGGCTCTTTTGTCCATGGGATTCTCCAGGCAAGAATACTGGAGTGGGCTGCCATGCCCTCCTCTAGGGTATCTTCCTGACACAGGGATCAAACCCACATCCCTTGAGTCTCCTGCATTGGCAGGCAGGTTCTTTACCACTAGCGCCACGTGGGAAGCCTACCCCTGCACTGATTTCTGTATTTTTCCATTCAAGAATGCTTTGGGGTTTTACTGTGTTCTCTTAGGGAAATCTAACATGCTATCAGGTATGCAATAAAGAATAAATTTCAACCACAAATCTTTTTTTTGCACTTCGGTAAGAATACATGTCAGAGTTAGCTGTCTACATCTCTGTCCTTGTCAATCAGCCAGTTGAAAGCTGTGAAAACATAAAAACTGAACCTCAATTTCCTCTATACCTAACACAGACAATACTTCAAAATGTTTGTTAAATAAACAAAGGATCCATGCTCTGTCTGGTTTGGAGGGTAGAGTCAGTTGGTATCCGTTATCCCTGGTGGATTTGTGGGACACCATATCCTCTCTGTGGATCACATGGGGAAGCTCTGTGGCAGAGATGATTGTGTAACGACAAAGTGGTGTTTGTTATGATGCGTTGGGGGGGGATCAACTTGAGGTTTTAATTCAGCGTTCATGTGCGCTGATATCTCCAGGTGTGTGTATGACCCTGACACACACAATATTCATCATGGTTCTCCTTTCTGACACATATTATTCTGATTTGTCTTCTCTAGCTTTGTTTCTTTCAAAAACCTGTTTGAATGAAAGGGGGAATTTTCAAACACTATTAGCAGTATGGAAACAGAGTTGCTTTGTCATTACAGGTCTTGTGGCAAAGGCCATATGACAAAGGTAGACATGCTCTATAAAGAGGATACAGATGTTCACTGAATGCTTGGAATTTTAAGGTCTACTAAAATCTAGACAACCCATGATTCTATATAGCTAGTATCACACACAGTTTGCTGTGACATTGGTATATATGCTGTATATACATTATATACATATTTTAATAATTCAAACATTTAAAGAAGTGGTTCTTGGGAGTTAAAAAAATATATATATATATATCTGCTTGGATTCATATATTGGATTTCAATTAATGTGAAGTAGCATCTCAGTTCAAAACAAGCCAGGAATTCTGATGTGCAGCTAGGATTGAAAACCACTAATATAAATATTTAGTTCTTGATTCTCCTCGTAGTAAATATAATTTCAATTCCAAAGCCAGTTTCTTAAAGCCACACAGGATACTGAATATCCATGACATTTCTGAAGTGAACAAGTGCACTGCACACCATGCTTCCTCACAGGGACAAAGCGAGGAATCTGGGAATGACACGTATTTGAAGTTCTGGCCCTTTTCCTCTAAATGCCGGTAGAGATTTCAGTCACTGTGACTAGAACCTAAAACACCATAAACTACCAGATGCTTCACAGGTAGATGAGACAGTCATTGCTTAGCTGACTGCATTCCAGTCCAAAGGCAATAAATATCTCACATAAACTTCCACCTCAAACATTTATTTTCAGTTCCACTTTCATTGCCAAAATGATTCCTCTGAGATAGCAAAAGTGAAAGTTGCTCAGTAGTATGACGCCATGGATTGTAACGTGACAGGCTCCTCTGTCCATGGAATTCTCCAGACAAGAATACTCGAGTGGGTAGCCATTCCCTTCTCCAGGGGATCTTCCCGATCTGGGGATTAAACCTGGGTCTCCTGCATTGCAGGCGGATTCTTTACCCTCTGAGCCACCTGGGAAGCCCCCAAGATGGCAATCTGGGGGCTAATCAAGGGTCTAACAGTCAAATTCTGATTTTTAATTAGTTTTTGATTTTTAAAGTGGTTGCTTTCCTTAAGATGAAATTTTTTTTTAAGTAACATACCATTGATTAAATATAGCATTTATGCTATTTCATTTGTTCTTGTCATGAGGCTCTATCTAACCACTTGAAATCTTAAGATGAAAAGCTGGAAGTATGTACTGACAGATTCTAACTGTTGGTTAGCCACTCCTCACTCCCAGTCACTTTTTTCCCCAAAACAAAACAAAAACTAAAACTAAAATAAAAATCATGTACATTAGGAGTAGGTATCCCTGGTGGCTCAGATGGTAAAGAATCCGCCTGCAAAGTGGGAGACCTGGGTTCGATCCTTGGGTTGGGAAGATCCCCTGGAGAAGGACATGGCAACCCACTCCAGTATTCTTGCCTGGAGAATTCCATGGACAGAGGAGCCTGGCAGGCTACAGTCCATGGGGTCGCAAAGAGTTAAACTCAATTTTTAATTATTATGTAGTTTTTCTTTTTACTAAATTAACACTGAAAGGGAAATATCCATGCTGAGGGATGTGGACTCAAAAGATTGTGGCCCGCACCAACCTCTGTATTAGAGCAAAGATTTTCTATATGTCCTTCTTTATGCTGAGGGCAAGACACTTCATTTTATTACAGATTTTCATATCTATCCACCAACTCACCAGTATTTCTAAGTAGGTGACTTCAGTGAGTGCTCTCAATCACTCAATCAGCATGACTCAGCATAACTGAGTCCAGTTTTCTACTCTGTAAACTGCCAGTGAGGTGGACAGCATAGGGACTTTCGGCTACAGGAAACCTATCCAGGCCACTTTAGGTAGGAGGAGAAAGGGCAGTGCTAAGGTTCACCAAAGTTAAGTTTGTCTACAGAGCAACTCCAATTGGAACTACACTACTGGTTTTGGACTGTGATTTAATGAAATTCTACAGAATGACTATTTTTTTCCCTACTTAAAATACTTCATATACTGTATTTCTAGTATATGTATTTCTACTGTATTTTCTGCTCTAGAAGCAGTTCTACGTGGTAACCTATTACAGAGGACAGGATGCCAGGCAACAAACCTGATTAGCAACATGTGGCTCCAAGTATAACAGGTAAAAAGGTTTCTCTGGGGGCTCAGCAATAATGAATCTGCCTGCGATGCAGGACATGTGGGTTCGATCCCTGGGTTGGGAATATCTCCCGGAGGACAGCATGGCAACCCACTCCAGTATGCTTGCTTGGAGAATCCCATGGACAGAGGAACCTGTCCATGGTTCTACCATGGTTCTACCTCCCAGGAGTCGCAAAGAGTTGGACACGACTGAAGTGACTCAGCACGCACACACATAATAGGTAAACACAGATATGGGTGGTTTGGTCGGAATGGCTGAAACTGGTCAAATGCAGAGGACAAAGATAATTCTTTTCTCAATGATCTAAGGCATAACCCACTCATGCTTCCAAACACGTAGACAAAACACCATCACCATCACAATGACTTGTTCAGTTTTAGACAGAACACCATCAGCATCCAATAAATTGTTTAGTTTCCATGATGGTCACATTTTATTTTTTCACCATAATTTTCACTGATACTTATTGGATATCAAAATTATTTTGTTCATCTGACACAACTGAGCAAAAGCACTTTATAAATCTATACATTTTCTAAGATGAGACCAACTTGTGAATGCCCAGATTTTGAATTATCATAATAGTCAAATGCTGAGAAATAATTGAGAGACTTGGGAAATGTTTACAGTCATTCTTACAGTGATTTATGAAGAGTACAAATCAAAATGTAAAGAAAGTAGTAAAAATGAAAATGATTTATAAAAAGAGAAGTCATACTTACACCCTTACCTGAAATATTTAATGCTCAGGCTTCTTACTGAATTTGGTAGTGGGAAGATGTGTCTTTTTAAAGAAATAAGCAGTCTTCAGTGTTTTTATAGCATTGGTTACTACAGAAATTATACTTCTTTTACTTCTTGTCTTGAAGGGTGAACAAAACAAACAAACTGAAATACTACAATGAATGGTAAATGATGAAAGGTTTACAGTACAAAAAACAGTGTAAAAAGGAAGACAAGTTTAAATATTGTTGTGTAAGAAAGTGACGAAAATAATACAAGAATGAGAATAAGTAAAATGATAGGCTGGAACATCTGGGAAGGTAAACGCAAAGACAAAAAGAAGAATTAATTAATAATAATTTTTAAAAATTAAGTTTATATCAACTAATCTACATATCCACTCAACTTAAAATAAATACCCTTCCCTCATATATACTTACAAAGTCTGAAAGCCAACTGTTATATACATACTTTCTCTTACTCTGATTGCTATTTCTTTCTGAGAGTATAATTGAAAAAAACACATGCTCAAAGTATTCAAAATCTGCAACAAGGAAATTAAAAACCAACTACTTGATAGAACACAGAGAAAAAAACATTAACATTTCAAAATTCAACAAGTTTTATCATAAAACTTTTTATTTTTTTAAATAGCAAAGCAAAGCAGCATGCAAGATAAATAAGCGATAGGGTTGGGATTTTTCTAGTTGTGACTAACAGGCAGTTAATCTAATATCATGCTTCTGTGTATAAACTGATTTTTAGATTTAAACCTCTTGCGTGCCTTAAAAGCCATGCATGCTGTTGCTCTCCTGTGCGTTCTCCAATGGATACAAGATACCCGGCTTGCCAGAAGGGTTGTACTGCCTGTTTGTTTTGTAAACTCTCTCTTCTGTGCTTAACTCTGACAAAATGCATTGGTTTTTGGCCACCATACCTGGCTAGAGGAGATCAGTCCAATTCATCAGATGTGCCTCTACAATTAGGATGAAGGAAAAATGCTGGTTTTCCCTGTTCGGGAATAGTTATTACTATTTCTCGGAATTAGTGTTGCCTTAAGGCTAAAGTATAGCACTCCTTCCCCAGCCTGAGGGTCTTCGCTATAGAACCGACAGTGATTTTCTCTAGAAATAAATATCATGTTACTTTGACTGGTGGTAGGTACAACAGTGGCTTCTATTTGCTCCTCTTGTAGGGAGGGCTCCGGACACAAAAGCATCTTTCTTTACCGCTGGTTCCCTGGTGGCTCAGCGGTAAAGAATCCGCCTGCCAATGCAAGAGACACAGGTTCGATCCCTGGATTGGGAAGATCCCCCAGAGAAGGACATGACACCCCACTCCAGTATTCTTGCCTGGGAAATCCCATGGACAGAGGAGCCAGACGGGCTACAGTCTATGGGGTTGCATAGAGTCGGACACGACTGAGGGACTATACAGCCACCACCACCACCAGTAGTTATGCGTCAGTGCTGATCATTTGGTGATGTAAAAATACGTTAAACTTAATTTGAATCTCAGCTCGAAAACCACAGACCAGCAATTGAAGATTTCTATTCGGGATCTTCCTGCGGCAAAATCTATTAGAATCAGTAGAGTTAATACTGAAAATGTCGACCTTCAATAATAATGTATCTTATAAATCCTTTCATCTTTACACAAAAACCGGGGGAAGGAAGAGGTGGGTATATCTCTCTCTGAAACAGATCAGAGAGGGAACAATTAACTCAGTAAGCGACTGGATGACGAAAACCTCAGGCCTGAAGAAGGAGAGGGTGAAAGAACAAGTGCGCCGTGGAGCTTCCAAGCCCAGAGAGGCTCTGAGCTGGGGCTTCCCTAAAGCGGGGCGTGGAGGTGGGTGCGCGGAGTCGCCCCTCCGGGGACCGCGGCTCCGCGGACCGGCCTCGCCAGCGCCGTGGCTCGCAATAGGCAGAACTGTACCTGACTCACGGATATGGGCTCCTCGGCGCCGGGGTCGTCGGCGGACTTGGGCACCTCGAGGCGGTCAATGAAGGTCTGCAGCTCCTTGCGGAAGGCCTTCATCTGCGCGTTGATGCGGTAGAGCAGCTCGTGCTCGCGGATGCGGCTGCCGTCGTCCTCCTCGTCCATGAGTCCGAACAGGTCCCCGTTGGCCACGTAGATGCGCGCCTCGGTGATGATGGTGCTGGTGTCGGCGATGAGGCGGTCGATGGTCTTGCCCAGGCGCTCGGCCTCCGAGCGGATGTCCTTCATCTGCTGCCGGTCGGAGAAGCTCTTGGGCCAGGGCCCCGGCGGCGGCGCGGGGTAGAAGGAGCGGGTGGGCGTGAGACAGCGGATGTTGCGCACCTCCTCCGAGTCGCTCTCGCCGCCGATGGGCCCTTCGCGCTTGCGGTGCGGCGGCCGCGAGTCGTCGTCGCTCTCCTTTTTGCCCGCGTCGCTCTCGGCGTCGCTGTCGCGGGGGCTGCCGCGGATGCCCAGGTGCGAGGCCAGGTCGTAGCGCTGCATGTTGGACATGAGCACGCGGTTCTCATATTGCAGCTGCATGACCTTGCCGCTGAGCTCGTTAATCTGCAGGCGCGCTGCCTTCAGCTCCTCCTGCAGGGCCTCGGTCTTGGCGCTGTCGTGGTGCCGCGCGCTCTCGTGGCCTCCCGACTTGTATTTGTACTTGTTGAGCTCCGCCGTGATGCGCTTGTTCTGCTCCTCCAGGTCGGCCACGTTCCTGCGCAGCAGCTCCGTCTCGTCCTCCACCAGCTGCAGGTGCTGCCGCAGCTCCGACAGGGATTCGCTCTGCTCCCTCATCAGGGGGTTGGCCGAGCCGTTGAAGTCGTCGCCCCGCAGGTCGTCCAGTTCCGCCTTCAGGCCTCGGTTCTCCACTTCCAGTTCGACGATCTTTCTGCCGAGGATGTTGGCTTCTTCCTCCACCAGCCTCAGCCGCAGCTTGAGCTCGGCTTCTCTGGTACTGGGCGGGCCCCCGGCTTCTCCTTTGGGCAAAGGACTGTCCAGATCCCCGTAAAAGGATCGGTATTTCTGGAGCTCGTGTTCGAATCTGTCCTTTTCTTTGTCAATCTTGGCCATTTTCTTCCTCATCAGAGCGGCTTCTTCCTTCACGAACTGCAGCTGGCATTTCAGATCTTCATTGTCCTCCTCAATTGGGAAAAAAAAGAGGAAGGGGATAGAAGCTCATTTTTCATGTGAAGAAAGAAAACAACCCCAAAAGGGACACCTGCGGAAATCATTCCCTTTCCTTGTAATTAAGCTTTAATAAGACAGAGGGAGAGACAGAGACATAGATGCTGTATGTTTTCTCCAAATCATTTAAATTCTTTGGCAAATAAAAGATCAGGACATTATATGCTGGAAACAAAAAGAGAAGGGAATATAAGAACAGAAAAACTGTGGTCATCACTGTTCAGAAAATGATATGTTCCCTCTGCATACAACTGGTTTTGACTGTCATTTTCAACAGTGTTCACTTTGCTTTGTTTTTCTTGGGGTTTGAATTCCCCGGACTGTAGTAAATATGTAAAACATTCCCTGGAAGAAAGATGTGGTTGGTATGCACTCCCTGCCATTTATTGAGCTCTGACTCTTAGTCAGAGTCTATAAAGTTCTCAACATATATGACCTAATTTAATGTGTAGAGTAAATTTGGGAGTCAGTATTACAACACCTGGTTTTAAGATGTTCAACAAATTGTTCAAGGTTACAGGGCTATTAAGTGGCAGAGGACCATGGTGAAATTTGAATTCAGTTCTGACACTAAGGCTCAGTTAGGCACATGATCATGGAGCCATACAGAAAATAATCTATCCTCCATCTTTATTCAAGGGAGAATTGTTTTTAAAGCCTTTAACATAGGTAAAGTTTAACACAGGAATGGTCCATCCAAGAAGAAACTGGTTCTGCCTAGATCACTTTTAAAATGTGATGTATTCCCATCAGTCTGAAAGGATAAAACTGGTTCTGCCTGATGAAAGAATGATGGAGTAGATCCTACAGAACAGGGGTCCCCAACCTCTGGGATCTAATGCTTGATTATCTGAGGTGGAGCTGATATAATAATAAAAGAAATAAAGTGCAATAAATGTTATGCACTTGAATCATCCTGAAACCATCCTCGCCCACTATGCCTTTGTCTGTGGAAAAAACTGTCTTCCATGAAAACTGGTTTCCCTGATAGCTCAGTTGGTAAAGAATCTGCCTGCAGTGCAGGAGACCCTGGTTTGATTCCTGGGTCAGGAAGATCCACTGGAGAAGGGATAGGCTACCCACTCCAGTATTCTTGGACTTCCCTTGTGGCTCAGCTGGTAAAGAATCCACCTGCAATGTGGGAGGCCTGGGTTCGACCCCTGGGTTGGGAAGATCCCCTGGAGAAGGGAAAGGCTACCCAGTCCAATATTCTGGCCTGGAGAATTCCATGGACTGGGGTCACAAAGAGTCAGACACGACTGAGTGACTTTCACTTTCACTTTTCATGAAAACTGGTCCCTGGTGCCAAGAAGGTTGGGGACTGCTGCTATAGAAGTTCTTCCCACATATTTGTAAGACACCCTAATCATTAAATGGAAAATTACAAACAGAAAAATGGAAACAACTCTTTCTCTGAGAGCTAATATAAAAGCACATTGTAATGTCCAAGAACATATTTCCCAAGGACATGTTTCCCAAGGACGATTTCCCAAAATTCTCTTTTAGGCAGGCACTTTGGGCATATCATGTGACTTCAGCAGACTTTGGTTTCTTCATTTCAAAAAGAAATAAAAATGTCTTCCTTTTTCCAGCACTGAGTCAGCTGTGTTTGAGATGAATTCTGGTAAAAATGTAGCAACCATGGAAGGTGAAGGTGAGGAGAATAACGAGGTTTCTGCCAGGGATGCTCAGTAAATACAGCCCAGAGCTTTCCAGATGCAAGAGAGGGAGAGCAGGGCACGGGGCTCTTATGCTCCCGTCCACTAATGAGAATTAGTATGAAGGTCTGAGAGCTGCTGAGTGTGTAGACCCTTAATGTCATATTCTTTACATCATTACATCCTCACACTAGCCCCACGAGGAAGGTGATATATGATGTCTACTTTACAGATAAGGCAGCTTCATGGAAGAGCCCAAGTTAATGTGACAGAGAACATCTGTATTCAGACTGATTCTCAAAATCATGTTTTTCCACTGCACATGATGCCTCTAGAAACGATGTGCAAGAGGGAAAAAGTAGGACAATGAGTTAAAATAACAAAATCAGATGTGCTGGCTTGTACACTTTCCTCTAGAAGGGGTTCACAAGGAAGGAGAGATGCCCAGAGATGAGAGAACCCCAGGAGCACAGTGAGAGAAAGGGGTTAAGAATATATGTCACAGGAAGATTAGATATGAGAATCCATTTCACCAGGAAAGAAAGAAGCTGCCTTGCAAGAGACTATGTGTCAGGGTCCCCTGGACTAATTCAGTGAGAATGAAACCAAGGACATATTGTGTGTGTTAGTCGCTCAGTCATGTCCAACCCTCTGCGACCCCATGGACCTAGCCCACCAGGCTTCTCTGTCCATGAGATTCTCCAGACAAGAATATTGAAGTGGATTGCCATGCCCTCCTCCAGGGGATCTTCCCAACTCAGGGGTTGAATCCAGGTCTTCTGCATTGCAGATGAACTCTTTACCATCTGAGGCACAAGTCTAAGGACATATTACAGTGTCTAATACCACATCAGCAGACGAGTCAAAGATAACCCTGATGTTTTTGAGCTTAGGTGTCTTGATGGATTGTGTTGCTAGTAACAGGGACAGAGACTGAACAAAGAGGATCAGCTTTTAGGGGAAGAATATGGGCTTAAGTATATTAAAATGTTGCCTTTGAGGTGTATCCGCAGAGGGATACCCAGTAGAAACATCTATCAATGGGAATCTCAGGCCCACGATTAGCAAGATTGCAGCCCTGGATTGTAGACAGCTTGTGCCCAGAGAGGAGGACATGAGGATGAGATGCACAGAGGTGATGGTTGAGGCTATTGCACTGGCTTCAGAGGCAATCAAAGGGGAGAAGAAAAGAAAGGGAGACTGGAAAGAAATGATCAAAAGTTGGAGCCCAGAGCAGGACAAAGTTATTAAAGCCAAGAAATAGAAATAATGCTTGAAAAGAAAGGTGCCCAACAATATGCATGCCGAGTATGCTTTTACCTAGACTAGGTTCTGTCAGGAAGTTAAGAGTAGGTGAGATGGGGAAACCAGCTAGGCTCCATGTTCTGTCAAAGTCCTTGACTGCAAGGAAGGCCTTCAGTTGCTAGTAAAAAAAAAAAATGTCCACATAATACTGCAGTTTGAATCTAACTAAAACAGCAACGACGTTTAATATATATGTCATAGATTGGAACAGAATAACAAGCACATATAAAAGAGGAGGATATCTGATTTGTGTATGTGTTAACTCTCCTGTCCAAAGGAATGAAAACATTAAAAGTATGTTATGAGTTGGACATGTATTGCATGTAGCAAAGTCATGAATCTTATATGTCAATGTGCCTTGCATCCTGTATGTCAGAATCCTATATGTCAAGGTATCCTCATCCTGTAACCCACGTATTGTAGGCACCATTTGGAACTGGGCAGGGAAATCCCGTATATAAATGTGAAATCATTAAATCAGAGATTGTATAGAAAGTGCCTGGTTGAAAAGTTCAGTTTAGTTCAGTCGCTCAGTCGTGTCTGACTCTTTGCGACCCCATGAATCGCAGCACACCAGGCCTCCCTGTCCATCACTAACTCCCGGAATTTACTCAAACTCATGTCCATGATGCCACTGGTGGAGTCGGTGATGCCATCCAGCCATCTCATCCTCTGTTGTCCCCTTCTGCTCCTGCCCCCAATCCCTCCCAGCATCAGGGTCTTTTCCAATGAGTCAGCTCTTCGCATGAGGTGGCCAAAGTATTGGAGTTTCAGCTTCAGCATCAGTCCTTCCAATGAATACCCAGGACTGATCTCCTTTAGGATGGACTGGTTGGATCTCCTTGCAGTCCAAGGGACTCTCAAGAGTCTTCTCCAACACCACAGTTCAAAAGCATCAATTCTTCAGCACTCAGCTTTCTTCACAGTCCAACTCTCATATCCATACATGACCTCTGGAAAAACCATAGCCTTGACTAGACGGACCTTTGTTGGCAAAGTAATGTCTCTGCTTTTTAATACTGAAATGTAACTGATCAGAAATGCTTGCTTCTATTTTCCACAACTAATGGCAGTCAAGAAACATTACAATGCTTTGATATGCAAAGCAAGATCTCTTTTTTTTTTTTTTTGTATGGTAAAGACTCACTCTTAAGAACCATAAGAGGAAGGGGAACATTAAGATGGTGAAAGCCCAAAGAAGAGAGATGAGCTTAGCTTTAACTTAGCCATTTCTAGAGCTAAACTGCACTCTAATAAATTACATGTATTAACTCATTGGAAAAGACCTTGATGCTGGGAAAGACTGAGGAGAAGGGGATGACAGAGGATGAGATGGTTGGATGGCATCACTAACTCAATGGACATGAGTTTGAGTAAACTCCGGGAGATAACGAAGGACAGGGAAGACTGGTGTGCTGTATAGTCCATGGGGTCACAAAGAGTCAGACACAACTGAGTGATTGAACAACAACAACTCATTTAATCTGTGCAACAACTCTCTATTATGACTCCATTTTAAGGATGAGGAAACACAGGCATAGAAAGAATAAGTAACTTGTCTAAGGTCATGCAGCTGGTATGTGGCAGGATTTCCATGTAGGCAACCTAGTCCTAAAGTTACTGTTTTTAACTGCTCTGCAAGACCATTTCTCAGTATATAAAGTCACTGTGCCACTGGTGGAATATGTGGAGAATACATAGAAGAAAGTGAAGAAAATGAAATACAAAGCTATCCAATAGTAGCAGGTTGAACCATATGAAATTGCCATTTGGGTAGGTCAGAATCAACTGCATGTTGGCAATTTCATATGGCTCATCTAGAAAAGGAGTACATGGAAGTATTCAAAAGTGTGTATTGATTCTGATGAGCACAAGCTGAATAAGATGGCCCCGGGCTACAGTATGAGGGTTTCCCTGGTGGCCCAAAGAGTAAAGAACCTGCCTGCAATGCAGGCCCTAGGTCCCACTGAAAAGCTGATGAAAGCTGCACGTGTCTTTTGGAGAAAAGTGCCTAAATACATGGAGTGGGGATCCAAAGAGCTAGGAACAAGCACTTAAGGATTCCTGGATTAGAAAATATGGGTGAAAAGAATAAACAAACTTAACATGGCAAGTATAAGAATAGGACAAACATAAGTTAAAAAAAATGAACTGTTGGTTAAAGCTGACTTAAGACTTTTAAGCAGGGACTATAAAGCACCTTCTCCCTAAATGAGGTCAGGGAAGAAAACTGATGGATAAAATTATGGCAAGACAGAGTGAGAGAGTTGTGGTGACAGAGCATATATGAACTTATTAAGTGAGGATAAGACAGGTACAGATTGTAAAGAATCCACCTGCAATGCAGGAGACCTGGGTTTGATCCCTGGGTGGGAAAGATCCCCTGGAGAGGGGAATGGCTACCTACTCAAGTATTCCTGCCTGGGAAATCCCATGGACAGAGCAGTCTGGCGGGCTATCGTCCATGGGGTCACAAAGAGTCAGACATGACTGAATCGACTTAGCATGCACGCACAAGACAGATAACTTTGGTGGGAGACTCTGGGATTCTAGAACTGCTGAGGCCTATAAATGTTCATGTCTGTACCAAGGGGAAAATGAACAGAGAGGGGAGAGAGAGAGAGAGAATAGGAAATGTAACAATTACTACGTTATGCTTTTAAGAAAGAGTGAGATCAACTTTTCCAAATTTTGAATATTTAAACATTGCTTTAGTTAAAATTCTTACCAAATGACAAAATACCTTGTAGGAATGAAAAAAAAAAAGTACATATGCTATAGTATTATAGATCCCAGTTTATACCTGTAAAAATAAATATTTAGCCAGGTATTTTTAGCGAGCCATAATGTCATAGCTGCCCCTAAATATCTTGCCTTCTGTTTTAAAATCTCCTTTATTACATCCACCATCACCTCTGCTCACCATAAAAGCTAGTCTTTACTGTGGCTGTGTTTCTAAGGTTCTTAACAAGCCCATGTCGAGGACATGTTTTAAGTTTTATTTTTATTCCTTCATTTCTTTTCTTGGCTCCCCCAATCATGGTAGAGAGAATTACTTCATTCTGGGACTCTCCAAAGACATCATGAGTCTCTCTTTTCCCTCTGCCATCTTTCCTACAACATTCCTTTCTTTCTCCTCTCCTGATACTATAGGAACAGCTATTCTAATGTCCTTATTAATTATGGGTGAACAATATTACAACATGGGTACAGTTCTTAAATGCAGCAACACATAAAGTACTAATGACATTTTGCTATGTGATTACAATACAAAAGCAATAGTAACAGCGACGTTAGTGATAGTTTTTTAAGCAAAGATACTGAATGCTTTATATAGCCTCCTGCATTTACAGCTGCATAATGGATACACATAATGTAATTCTGTTTTACACAAGTATGTCTCATTATTATGTCTACATATAGATGTAGCTTATCATTATGTACATTTAGAAGTGTTTGATATACTAGTTGAAATTTTATTTCCACATACCTCTGTGGGAGTCTGCTGAGCCTTTTTTTCAGCTTTTGGCAAATCTTTGCTTCCTCTTCTCTTTAAAGATAGCTGAAACAAAGCATGAATAGGTTTAGTTTGATAAACTATAATTTAAATTCAGTTTTAGTTTTAAGAGTTCTAATCTCCTATGATAAAAAATAAAACCAAGCCAAATAAAAAGTTCAGTAATCATAAGACAGGGGAAAAACCCAAACCATATATATTTTACTTTGGATGGGAGTATATATCACAATAGAAGAATAGCTGGCAATTATCATGTTGATCTGAGAAATATAGGAAACCTACTGTAAAAATGCAGAAAGGCAAGTCGGAGAAAATTTAGATCAATAACTCAATATACTTATATTGCAAATGAAAGCAAAATTCTTGTTACCATTCTACATCATTGAAGAAAAAAAAGAATAAGGTATTATTTCTGGTTGGACTTAAGGTTGTTATAAGATTATCAAGACCAACTTTCAGTGGGTTTATATAGAATTTGAAGAATCTCACTCTTTCCTAATCACTCAGCCATGTAAACAAACATGATACACATGTTCATATACACACTTACACATGTGTAATACAGTAGGGAGTGGTAGGGGTTACAGAGAAATGGAGGAGTCATGCTTTTTCTAAAGGAGCAGGATGATGAGAAGGAATCAGAAATGTAAGCTTTTTCAAAAGAAGCTAGAGATTTGGATAGTTATGTAAAATCTTCCACGTTTTACTGGCTGGCCTTAATTGAAATTCAAACAAACAACATTTTGCAGGTCAAAAAAAAATACACGTTGAGTGCCAAATCCTCTGAGACCAGCAGTGTTTGATCTCTGGGGCTCAGTTCCACTTCTCACCACCGGTAAAATAAAGTCATTCTGTATGAGCAATAATCCATATGTGTATGAATATCCACCATGTACTGAATATTGATCTGGATACACAGGGAACAAACAAACAATGTACCCACCGTCAGTAAGTTCACAACCTAGCGAGGAAGACAGAGATACCGACGCAAACAATTTAGTACAAGTTGGCAAATGCCGTGCTTTAGGTTCTGTAGAGAAAGGTCTTTGTCTCAGTATGGCATCTCCACCATGAGAATAATGGTTGCCACATAGCAGAAGTTGAAACAAAATATTTGCTGAACTAATGAGTGAATGTGAAATATGAGATTCTGAGGTCAAAGAGGAGGATGGCGGTTCAGGCTGACAGTAAAGGCAGGCACGGTTTCTCAAAAGAACAGGCTTCATGAATTTGCCAAGAACTGTAAATTAAATTCCTCACATGTTAATTTCTAACCCATTTTCAGTGTTAAATGCAGGCATATGCTCAGGCTGCAACTGCTTCCATTCATTATGAAATGGTAACTACAGGGCCCAATGAATAGTCTATGTGGTTACTTATTACTCTTTTACAGAAATTCTCCATGTTGCTTGTATAATTTTCTTAGAAGCTGTGGGGACTGATTCACCATAATCAAAAGTGATTTAGGAATGAAGCAGCAGAAACTGTCTCAAGAAAACCGGGAATACAGTGAGCCATCACTAGGGACTCATGGAACCATCTGCACGGGGCTATCTATGAAGACATGCCCAAGTTCATTTTATTAAATATTTATGGAATGCTCTTACTTTGAACTTATTCCATTATACGTTTATCTAGTGCTTACTAACGCACTTCATACAGTACAATAATAACACTAACACAGTCTCTGCTCATTATGAGTTTCCTGATTTACTTGACAAATGGTCTGTTCAGTCTGCAATTTAATAGTGTGGTGAAAGCAATGATAATGCAGAAGCAATATTAACTGGCATTGGGTACTATTCATATCAAACACAATTTTTTTAAGTTCACTTTGTAAATGATAAGGGGCTTCCCAGGTGGCACTAGTGGTAAAGAACTCGCATGAGACTAAGAGATACGGGTTCAATCCCCGGGTTGCCCCTGAAGAGCCAACCCACTCCAGTATTCTTTCCTGGAGAATCCCTGGACAGAGGAGCCTGGCAGGCTACAGTTCACAGGGTTGCAGAGTCATATAACCCAGAGTCATTGCACAGCTGAAGCATCTCAGGACGAACCTGCTGCTGCTGCTGCTGCCAAGTCGCTTCAGTCGTGTCCAACTCCGTGCAACCCCATAGACGGCAGCCCACCAGGCTCCCCCATCCCTGGGATTCTCCAGGCAAGAACACTAGAGTGGGTTGCCATTTCCTTTTCCAATGCGTGAAAGTGAAAAGTGAAAGTGAAGTCGCTCAGTCATGTCCGACTCTTCAAGACCCCATAAGATGGTAAAAATAAAGCCGAGAGAGGATAACTAGATTATTTAAAGCAGTGGTTCTCCAAGTATGGTCCCCACAGTAACATCATCAGTGTCACTTGGAAACGTCATATGTGTAAATTCTCAGGACCCATCCCAGAGCTACTGAATCAGAAAGTCAAGAGATGGGGACCAGTGAGCCATGGTTTAGCCAGTTCTCCAGGTGATTCTGATGCATGATCAAGTTTGAGAAGCACTTGCCTTCTTTATGATCTAACTCTCACCTCCATACATGACTATTAGAAAAACCATAGCTTTGACTACATGGACCTTTGTCGGCAAAGTGATGTCTTTGCTTTTTTAATATGCTGTCTGGTTTTATCATAGCTTTCCTTCTAAGGAGCAAGCATCTTTTAATTTCATGGCTGTGGTCACCATCCATGGTGATTCTGGAGCCCAAGAAAATAAAATCTGTCACTGCTTCCACTTTTTCCCCTTCTATTCATCATGAAGTGATGGGACCAGATGCCATGATCTTAGTGTTCTGAATGTTGAGTTTAAAGCCAGCTTTTTCACACTCCTCTTTCACTCTCATCAAGAGGCTCTTTAGTTCCTTTTCACTTTCTGCTATAAGAGTGGTGTCCTCTGCTTTATTGCATTATCTGAGGTTGTTGATGTTTCTCCCAGAAATCTTGATTCCAGCAAGCTTGATTCTGATCTTTATTATTTACTAGATCACAAAGAAGAAAGGCTTAATCCAGCCTAGGGCTGGAGATGGAATGGAAAGAAGTAGGGTCTTATCTTGACTCTAGTAGGTAAGGAGTAACACAGCCAAAGGTGGAGAGGAGGAGAAAGGACAAAACATTCCATGTAGAAGGCCATTGCTGGGACAAAGGTATCTGGGATGGCTGTAACAAAGTGTGAGGAGGGTGACATGTGACTTACTATCAGGTCTTGAAGGACACTGAATAAAGCTTTGATTTTATTTCAGGAAGGACAAACTATTGTCCTGAGGTCAATCAGAAGTATTGAGTTCTAATTATTAAGTTATTGCATTTCATTATTAAATTAGAATAATTAATTAGATTAAATTACATTATTAGGTTAATTGAATTCAATTGTTAAATCGAGTTATAATTTTTTAAAGGAGTGTCCATAATCAGAGTGTCACAGAAGAAAAACAAAGACACAAAGGCGGCAGTCCCAAATGACCATGAGGCAAAGGGATGACACGCCAAGGAAATGACGGGAAGTTTGGAGAAGGAAATGGCAATCCACTCCCATGTTCTTGCCTGCAGAATTCCACGGACAAGGAGCCTGGCGGGCTACAGTCCACGGGGTCGCCAAGAGTCAAACATGACTGAGCGACGAACATACACATACACATGCTCTAGTTCTGAGAACTTTTGGTGGGGAGAGGGGCGGGGGCTTTGTTTTTTATTTACTACGTAGACATAATATTTGTTGACTTCTGGCCTAATATACTGGAGAAGGAAATGGCAACCCACTCCAGTATTCTTGCCTGGAAAATTCCACGGACAGAGGAGCCTGGCAGGCTATAGTCCATGGGATCTCAAAGAGCTGGACACGACTAAGCGACTGCGCATGCAGCACAGCATATATATAGTACTACATGGTTATACAAATAGGATTGGGAGATAGTTCACTCTCCCACCAAAGGGCTAACTATTTATGATGGTAAAAAGAATGCAGATAATTAGCTAAATCAGTAGACAGAGTTAATTATTTATAAATAAATTTATTTATTTATAATAAATAAATTAATTAATTTATTAATGAAGAACAAATAAAAGATGGAGAGAGGGGAAAAACAGCTATGATTCTCTCTCTCTCTCTCTTTTTTTTTTCCTGTTTTTGGCTGTGTGCCTCAGCTTGTAGGGCTTCCCTGGTCGCTCAGACGGTGAAGAATCCACCCGCCACACAGGAGACCTGGGCTTGATCCCTGGGTTGGGAAGATCCCCTGGAGGAAGGCATGACAACCCACCCCAGAATTCTTGCCTGGAGAATCCCATGGACAGAGGAGCCTGGCAGGCTACAGTCCATGGGGTGGCAAAAAGTCAGACACAACTGAGCAACGAGGCACAGCTCAGCTTGTAGGATCTTAGTTCCCAGCCAGGGATTGAACCTAGGCCCTCAGGAGTGAAAGCACACAGCCTTGGCCACTGGACCACCAGGGAATTCCCTCTCAGAGAAACTCAACCAAGAGGGCTGATACTTGAAGGATACGTAACATTTCAACAGAAAAAAAAACAAGTGAACAGCAAGGGCAAAGACGTGGAGAAATAAATGTGCTTTATAGATTTGCTGACTTCGGAAAAGAAGTGATGGAGGTAGAATTTGAAGTATAATGCTTCAGGGATTGAGGTCAGCATGTGGAGGTAAGAAATTTACACTTTATCCTGTAGGCAATGTTAAAATGAGCCCTCTGAATTAATATAGGAGAAATGCTGAAACTAGGCCATCTTTTCCTAAGAGGCATTTTCTATTTTACTTTTATTTAAATATCACTCAAGTGGGATGTCAAACTCAAATAAAGTTCTGAGTAAAGGTTTCCCCCTGAATAAAAATATATTGCCTTTAAGGCACCTCTAGAGCCACACATATCTTTAAGTAGCACATTTAAATTTTCAATAAATATTTGACCATCTTTTCCTATTCCAGTATATTTTTATTAACTTTCTGACTCCAGTGAAACAAAGACAAGAGATTCACTTGGGTAGAGAAAGCTGGAGATATAAGTTAAGTCTAAATAGTCTCTTTCCCATGAGGATAACATTTTGTCACCTCCCTCCACCCCCCATCATCCTGTCCCATCTTCATGTACTAAATCTAGGAACCTCTATAAGGGGACCAGTTTGGGAAGCTAGAGCTAAATCTCATATTTGCTTCTTTGTTCTCAAAGTAGGCACTTCAGGTGACTCTCTAGAGAAATATACTGAAATCATGTCTTCTCCACATCATAATTCTTTGCATTCCCATCCTCAGCTATCCAAAAGAGACTGAAATTCTTTTTATCCACGTCAAGGCCAAGAATTAGAGAGTTTTACCAACAATTGTTTGCATAGCAATTATATAATTTGGACTTGTATTCTAAAATGTTTCAAGACTGACTCCCTCAGCGATTAAAATTTGGGTCATTTCTTAATATGTGGCATCTTTGTGTTTTTAGGATATTAAACAACAGAGAAGAACCTGTCTAAAATTCTATCTTTATACATGTTATATGTATAAAAGTCTCCTGTGTTTTTTAATAAAATTAAAGAGAGGTCCATTTGTATAGCAATTAAATTAAGAAGGAAACCATAAGTGTATTACTATAGGATCTGTGTGTGTGTTAGTTACTCAGTGGAGTCCTACACTTTGCGACCCCATGGACTGCCGCCCACCAGGCTCCTCTGTCCATGGAATTTTCCAGGCAGGAATACCAGAGTGGGTTGTCATTCCCTTCTCCAGGGGATCTTCCTGTCCCAGGGATTGAACCCAGGTCTTTTGCACTGCAGGCAGATTCTTTACCATCTGAGCCACAAGGGAAACCCAATATAGGATTTATGGAGCACTAAACGTATGCCACATACTTCTCCTAACACTTGATATGTTCCCACTCATTTAATCTTACCAATCTTAGGAATTTGCCACCATCATCTGAAGCAAATAAGAGATAAATCTCTCAGCTTATGTTAGAGCCAGGATGTACATTATCCAGCTCACAACTCTTGCTCTGAACAAATACATTACATCCCACTGCTACTCCAAAAGAATTAAAGTACCGAGTTATATTATTTCTGGGCATATCCTTCTGCATGCTATTACATCATGGCTGCAGCTGCATGGGTTTGGGGTCTACAGAGATCACACAGGAGCAATGCATTTTCCTATTTTCAACATAGGAGTGGGCAGAAGTGACATATACACCCATTGGTTCTCACAGTCATCCTGCAAATGCTTGTGACTTCAGAGCAACATTGGAAGTGAGGCACGAGGATTTCTGACTAAAATCTAGAGGAAAACAGAAAGCGGCAGGAAGTCTGGCTCTGTTGCAGTCTGAATGTTTGTGTCTCCTCAAAATTCCTATCTTGAAATCCTAAAGCCTAAGATAGTGGTGACAGGAGGTGGGACCTTTGGGAGGTGCCCAGATCATGAAGATGGAGCCTTCAAGGGTGGGATTAGTGCCCTTATTAAAGAGACTCCAGGCTTCCCAGGTAGCTCAGTGGTAAAGAATCCGCTTGCCAATGCAGGAGACACAAGAGACCTGGGTTTGATCCCTGGGTTGGGAAGATCCCCTCGCAGAGGAAATGGCAACCAACTCCAGTGATCTTGCCTGGAGAATTCCATGGACAGAGAAGCCTGGTGGGCTGCAGTCCATGGGCTTGCAAAAGGGTTGGACATGACTGAGCATGCACAAGGACAAATGCAGACCGAAAAGAGACCCTGCAGAGTTCTCGAGCCTCTTCAACCATGTGAGTGTTTGTTCCAGGTTTGTGACCTGGAAGAGGGCTCTCACCTGGTCATGCGGCCACCCTGATCTTGGACTTCCAGCATCCCAAACTCTGAGAAATAAATTTCTGCTTTTTATAAGCTAACCAAGCTAACCAGCCTGTGGTATTTTGTTACAGCGACCCATTTTGGAAGGAAACAGGTGTGGCTCTGGGCCCGAGAAGCCCTCCTCCCTCCCTTGTGCTGCATCCTTGACACCTGGCAGAGGAGAGGCAGGTGAGAGTACCCAGAGATCTTGCCCAGGACCACATCCTCCGCGCTCTCCCCTAAACAAATGAGGCAGGGTCCCAAGCTTTCTGGGGCTTCTCTGGTGGCTCAGCAGTAAAGAACCCACCTGTAACAGAGGAGACTCGGGTTCAATCCCTGGGTCGGGAAGATCCCCTGGAGAAGGGAATGGCTACCCACTCCAGTATTCTTGCCTGGGAAATCCCATGGACAGAGGAGCCTGGCGGGCTACAGTCCATGGGGTCGCAAAGAGTCAGATACAACTTAGCCACTGAGAACGCACACTATCAAGAAGTTCGCAGGTTAAAACAAAATAATAAAAGTTCACTTAAAAAACGCCGTTTAAAGCTTAGCAGGGCTTCCCTGGTTGATCAGTGATAAAGGAGCTATCAATCTAAGAGACATGGGCTTGATTCCTGGTCCAGGAAGATGCCGTATGTTCGGAGCACCTAAGCCCATGTGCTACAACTACTGAGCCTGTGCACTAGAGCCCAGGAATCTCAACTATTGCACCAACATGCCCCAAATACTGAAGCCCTAGAGACTGTGCTCCACAACAGGAGAAGCCGCCACAGTGAGAAGCCCACGCACTGCAACTAGAGAAAAGCCCAAGCAGAACAGAAGACCCAGCACAGCCAAAAAGTAAACAATAAATAATAAAAAAAGAAAAAGAACAAAGCTTAGAAAAGCAAAATGTCCCTACTTTTTCAAAAAGAGACTGAAGAGCAAAAATATCTATGAGCTGAAAAGTATTTAAAATGGGACATATGATACACCTTTGTTCTGTTCTAATACTTCTAAAAAATTTTTTTTACCAATTCATTTTTCCAGTGTGATAAACTAAGATTCTAGGTCTTGAAATTATTTTGTAAAGATTATTTGGTCCCAACACTTTAATGGCCTATCTGCCTTTATGGCTTCTACTTATCAGCACCTTTTCAACAATTTCTTTTCTATCCCTGGCCCTTAAGTCCCCAGAGGACTCTTGACACTCTTCTCCAAATTCCATTCTTTTTTTTTTTTTTGGCCATGTGGCATGCCCTGAAGGATCTTTGTTCCTGGTCATGGATCCAATCTGCATGTCCCTGCAGTGGAAGGATGGAATCTTAACCCCCGGACAGCCAGGGAAGTCCCCGAATTGTTTTTTTAAATGACCTTTGCCTTCAGTCATGCAAGGAACCAAGTTAATGATTCTCCAGACTCTTTCACTTGCCCTAGCCTTGGGTAAACAGCAATGTGGTAATCCTGATGTGAACTAAGTTGGTGCCCATGTAATATAATTCACCAGGGTTTTACAAACATAGCCTGGAAATGACAGGCATAAAGGAACCTACCTTTGGGCTCCAACCAGTGTCTCTTATACATCAGATCTAAGACTTTATTAGTGATGAAGGCTTTCCACAGTAAAAACGTTCGCAAAGCTGACTGTATTTTTCACCTCCCAGGAGACAGCCCATTTGCAATGTGTCCCCATTAAGAGGCAGAGTCTTTTTCTGTACCTCTTCAAACCAGGTTGGCCTTGTGACCTGCTTTGACCAATAAAGTATGGTAGGAGTAAAATGTGGTAGAAAAGATGACAAGCTAATTCTGACTCTGCCCTCAAGAGATCTTGCTCACTCCTGCTCTTTTTCTCTTGGGATCATGCTGTCCCACATGACAGTCTGGGATAATGTGGTAGATGGAAAGAGTCACGTGGCCCAGTTATTTTCCATGGTCCTAGTCAATATCCAGCCAACTCCCAGAAGCAGAACCTCCAATTGACTGGCAGCTGACCACAGATATGTTCAGAGACCCAACGGAGACCAGAATAATCTATACAGAGAGCAAAATAATTAGGCAAATAAATAAATGATGGTTGTTTAATGCCACTAAGTTTTGTGATAGTTTGTTGCATATAAAAAGCTATTTCATTTACCAAACGTTTTTCACCATTGAGACTGAAAAACAATTCAGTTACGTTTAAAGAAAAAAATCCTTTATTCAAACCCCAGAAAAGCAAAAGACATATAAAGTTGAAGGGAGGGTTGAAAAACATAGGAAAAAATAAAACTCAATATACTTCTTTTGTTCTTACCTTCCCCCTACTTGTGTCAGTATTTTGAGTCCATAACATATATTTTTTAATAAAACTGAGCTTTAAATAAGTTATCATAAAAGCTCACCTTCCAGTTTTAAAATGCAGATACGGGAGAAGGCGAGGGTGGGATGTTTCAAGAGAACAGCATTGAAACATGTATATTATCTAGGGTGAAACAGATCACCAGCCCAGGTTGGGTGCATGAGACAAGTGCTCGAGCCTGGTGGACTGGGAAGCCCCAGAGGGATCGGGTGGAGAGGGAGGTGGGAGGGGTGACTGGGATGGGGAATACATGTAAATCCATGGCTAATTCATTTCAATGTATGACAAAAACTACTGTAATGATGTAAAGTAATTAGCCTCCAACTAATAAAAATAAATGGAAAAAAAAATGCAGATACTTCTCTTAAGATGCTTCTTTTAATAAAAGAAGGTGTTTAATTAGCACCAAAGGTATGATACAAGTTAAATGCTAATAACGTTCATTCGAACAGTCAAGCTTAATACAGGGTCTGGCTCAGCATGTTTTTGAAACACTCCTTCTATTTGAACTTAGTTTTTATTCTTCTTTTTACAGAAATGATGTACATATCTTTGCAGTGCTTCCCTGGATCCAGGTTTCTAATTTATATCTGCCAATTTTATTTGTCCTTTTGTTTCTATAGTCTTCTTAGGCAAGGCAAGAAAGAAAATGTTGCAAGACATCCTAATTAAGTCAACATACAGAGTTGAAACATAAAAAAATTCAAGGAAAGTTGTACTGAGAAAATTCTCAATTGTATTTTAAGGACTAGATTTCCCAAACTTCTACTGCTTGCTATTTTCAAAGGCCAGAATTTAGGAAAGAATAGAATAGAGAAGAGAGAAAAAGAAATTAATAAATTCTGAGAAAAAACTTTGGAAGGTTTGGGAAACAAAGCTAATCAACAATTTAAATCTGAGATTTGTTCCCAGAAAAAAACAATAAATAAAAAATGGAATTTTTCATTCTTGGGGAACATGGTGATCTTCTGAATATTATCACAGAGGTACATGTCACAGCGGAGAGGTGTATCTGGCATACATAAGTGTATGTCATAGAGGCAGAGCCCCACATCTGCAAGAATGAATCTACCCTCTTCTGTCAGAAGGTTACTTATTTTCTTTTGTCCCATAAGCCCAGGCCCCATTCTTATCTTCTAAGTTATGAGGCTTCCAAACTTATTTTTTCCTTACCTCCAGTGAATGCCTAAATAAACACTTTTAAAAGCTGGAAATGTTAGCTTTCTGCTCTAACTACTTCAAACCAAAGCCAAATTGAAATAGCTAGGATCATGGGATCATGCACGTTCTTTGCTATTTTAAGCTTTTCTTTTAATTTTTAACATTTTTATTGGCGTATAGTTGCTTTACAATGTTGTGTTAGTTTTTGTTGTACAGAAAAGTAGATCAGTTGTGCATATATCCATACATGCACACATGTATCCCCTCTTTTTGAGATTTCCTTCCCATTGAGGTCACCACAGAGCGCTGAGCAGAGATCCCTGTGCTAGGCAGTAGGTTCTCAATAGCTATCTATTTAGTTATCTACTGTTTGTTTTTTTAAATAAAATAATCCAACGAATTTTCCTTTCCTTGGCTCCATCCTTCTCCCTTTGTGCTGCTGTAGATATCTACAGCAGAGGTCAGATTGGCTGTTGAGGAGTACAAATTCTTTATTGCCAAGGAACATCAATGCATGAGCTTTGCAGAACATGCTGTCAAACCGCACCACCAGTGAAAAGGAAAACATTTGAACCTTTGCCTATATGGGAATCGGGATTATCTCCTCAGGGCCACATGGCTTTGAATGGCTCTAGATTTGCATAGAGTCTTTCCTTTTATAAAAATCATTCTTTGTTGCCAATCATCATCACTTTAGATCTCTTCTGCTCCCTTCCTAGCATATTGCTTGTTATTAGTGCTTAAATGTTGTTAGATTGGAACCCACTTTCCATAATCAGCACAGTGAAATTTATGTAAACCAGAAACTTGAAAAGCAAAATACTGAACTCGATTCCAGAAAATTCAGAAGATCTGAAGGACCATGGGCTATCAGAAGGCAAAAAAAAGAAAAACAAATGTTTCTCTTATTAATGGGATGTGCTTACTACAGAATTAGACGAAACGAAAATGGGAGGAAACGAGATAATACTGTAATAGTGGGGGCTTATACAACCTCTGTGAAAAACATCCTTTTAAAAAGGTTAAGTTTGGAGTCAGTAATTGCCTGTCTTCTATTGTTCTGTCTATGATCATATGATCAAACTATCATATGATCAAAACTATCTCCCAGATCCTTAGGGAGAATTAGTGTCTATATTCTCTAAGCTACTTGAGGACATTCAAGGGGCTCAAGGCTACTGGTGAGAGATTTTCTGGTACTAAAATCTCATACATCATTGAAGAAATCCTCTTTAATGCAAGGTATAGGTTCTGAGAGGGTCTTCCAAGTTATCAATACAGCAATAAACTGATCTCAAAGCTAGATCACCTTGCATTAAAAAAGCAAGGTCAACATGATAATAGTATTGATTAGTATTCTCTGATACACATATCCCATATTATACTTGGACAGGTATACCTTAAAAAGGCCTAAGAAAGTCCCACACAATCAAACAGATACAGGACTGGAAGCTTTCTCATTTGAGACTTTTTCTCAAACCTGAGAGCCTGGTTAATGACTTTTGAAATAATAATCATTAAAAAATTATTTTATGTCTTAGATACTTGATCCACTGTAAATGTATGATAACTAAGCTCTGAAAGTCATCAGCAAATGCAGAGATTTATATTCCCTTCTAAATTGCTCTTGTTAATGAATTGAATTCTAAGCACCACTGCATTTAGCAATTAAAATTCATTTAGAAAATTATGGCTGGGCAGTGGAAGCAGTTTCTTACTGCTTTTCTCTCTAATAGGGCAAAGAAAAAAATTTCAGCCAGCATTTGCAAATTAAAATAATGATTTTTCCAGTTTTTATATTGTGTATCAACCAGCTTCTACTTAATGTAGTTTGATTTTAACATCATTTTGTATCAACTTTAGAGTCTTGTAAGAAACATGCTTGAAGTACCATTAAGATGACAGGATGCTAAGGGTGGTATTGCATAGGTGCTTTAAAATTGTTCTTTACACAATCACGCATTTAGATACTTTGTGATAAAATTTCAAAGGTCAGTGTGTGTTGTGTTTAGTCACTCAGTCATGTCCCACCTCTTTGCGACCCCATGGCCTATAGCCAGCCAGGCTCCTCTGTCCATTGGATTCTCCATGCAAGAATACTGGAATGGGTTGCCATTGCCTTCTTCAGGGGATATTACTGACCCAGGGATCGAACCCAGGTCTCCTGCATTGCAGGCAGATTCTTTACCATCTGAGCCACCAGGGAACCACTTCAAAGGTCAGAGTATTCAGCAATTCCTGAAATGCACTTCAGGGGAGTAGAAGCAAGGTTCTAGGGTAATTCCTGGAGGAGATTAAAAAAGTGATAGCCCACAATTGTGCTTTAAAAATTTTGGAGTTAGTTGCTAAAATTTTAAATGTGGACAGTTTCCATTTTAAAAATGAAGATTTCCAGTTTCAGTTGAAAAATTAGAAGACCTGGTAAAGTTGGGCCTTGATTATGGAGGGGGAAACATGGGCTGGGACCAAATATCGAGACATACAAACAATATCCAGTTAGTCCGATCACTCTTAACACAGATAACTTCACTCATTCATATAATCTGTTTGACCCTAGTAACAGAGAAAAGTTCAAAGTCTGCCCTGGAATGCTAAGGTCACATATGTGGAAGAAGCCCAAGAAACTCAACCTAGACCCTGCCTGTACTTTTCTAGTAGTTTGCTTCTATAGAAGGCAATACAATCCCTTCACAAATGACTCTAATGGATAAAATATCTTTATTTTTATCTCAAATCTAATTAAAGTAGAAATCACTTAAAGCAATTCAAAAAATAAATCCACTTTATCTTCTATACTATATCCTTTCACTTAGAAGAAAGTGATCATCTCTCAAGTATTTTCTTCTCCAGGTTGGATATACTGCTCAGGCATGCATGTTAAGTCACTTCAGTCATGTCTGACCCTTTCAGACCCTGTGGACTGTAGCCTGTCAGGCTCCTGTATCCATGGGATTCTCCAGGCAAGAATACTGGAGTGGGTTGCCTTGCCCTCCTTCAGGGAATTTTCCTGACCCAGGATCGAACCATGTCTCTTCTATCTCCTGCACTGGTAGGTGGATTCTCTACCACTAGCGCCACCTGGGAAGCCATATACTGCCCAAAGTGTGCTAGTTGCTCAGTCATGTCCGACTCTGCGACCCTATGGATTGCAGCCTGCCAGCCTCCTCTGTCCATGCGATTCTCCAGGCAAGAATATCAGAGTGGGTTGCCATTCGCTTCTCCAGGGGATCTTCCTGACCCAGGGATCCAACCTGGATCTCCTGCACTGCAGGCAGATTCTTTACGGCCTGAACCACCAGGGAAGCCCCATATACTGCCCAGTTCTTCATCATATGACATGATTTCATATCTAGTTTATGGTCAGCTTAACTCCCTAAACTTTTCTTTGTGTAAATAGCTATGAATATATTTCTCTTTTTTTGTATTTGTAGAAATTTTTAAAAATCAAATAGTAAGATCACATTTATTCATATTGTTTCATTATTAATTTGGGTTTATTACTCTAGGATATTAACAATTTTTTATTCTTTCCTTACCTGCATTTTTCTTGATAGCTACAAGAAGGTTCTGCCTACATATTCTTTTATTTGAGTATAATAGATATTTACTAAGAGATGCAGTTGAAATAATGTGAAAATATTTTTATTTCTTATATTCTTTTGGAATAGGCCAAAAAGATGAATGTCTACTGTGCATGCTAAGTCACTTCAGTTATGTCCAGCTCTTTGAGATCCTATAGACTGTAACCGACCAGGCTCCTCTGTCCATGGGATTCTCCAGGCAAGAATATTCGAGAGGGTTGCCATGCCCTCTTCCAGAGGATCTTTCCGAACCAAGGATCGAACCCACGTCTACTGCAGCTCCTGCACTGCAGGCAGATTCCTTACCACTGAGCCACAAGGGAAGATCTTCTCAAGAATGGGATGTCTACCCACCCACTCCAGTATTCTTTCCATTCCATGGACAGAGCAGAGTGGTGAACTGCAGTCCATGGGGTTGCAAAGTCAGACATGACCGAGCAACTGATACTTACACTTACTTACTTTACTCTCATACTGGTCACTCCTTGTAATAATGAAATGTCTACTGGCTGCCAGAAAGTGGGTTTGGAGTTGTGAAAATCAAGTTGCACCACCGCTTTGGATCTGAGTACTGGCAGTGAGAGGGACTCAGGGAAAGTTACACAGTGTCTTGAGCCATGATGGAATATAAAAAGAAAGTTTGCTATTCAGTGATAACAGTTTTTTCAAAAGAAATAAAAATTAGAAAAAGAGTTGAAAGTAAATGGGACGAAGACATTTCAACAGGTAGAGGATAGTTTTTCCCATGAACAGGTCTGGTGCAATTGGAACTCCACATGCAAAAAGATGAATTTAGACACCTAAATCTCATGTTCAATGTTCTTGTTTAATAAAATAGCTATAATAAAAAAGATAGAAAATAAATGTTGGTGAGGATGGTGTTAAATTGCAACCTTCCCCCACTGATGAGCCTATCTCTAGAGGTGTTGATGGTTTCCAAGAGTTGCTAGTCTTTTCTGAATGCCTCAGTTCAGTTCAGTTCAGTCGCTCAGTCATGTCCGACTCTTTGCGACCCCATGAATCGCAGCACGCCAGGCCTCCCTGTCCATCACCAACTCCCGGAGTTTACTCAAACTCATGCCCATCAAGTCGGTGATGCCATCCAGCCATCTCATCCTCTGTCTGAATGCCTAGCCAGCTTAAATTAAGAATGCGTGCATGCTCAGTCACTCAGCTGTGTTGGACTCTTTGCCACCCCAAGGACTGTAACCTGTCAGGCTCCTCTGTCCATTGGATTTTCCAGGTAAGAATACTGGACTGGGTTGCCATTTCCTCCTCCAGGGGATCTTCCCCACCCGTGTCTCTTATCTCCTACTCCCACCCACACCACTGTGAGTAATCCTATTCATTTGCGCCATCTAGGGCAAATTTTATTTCCTACTGAAGCACACTGATTGATACAAAGGGTAAAGAAAAAATACCCAGAAACAGACAAAGAGAAAGCAATTTGATACACAAAGGAATCAAAATCAAGATCAATCTCACACTTCTCCATTGCAAGACAAATGAAAGAAGCTAATGGAACAAAATATGTAATATGAATGTGAAAAAAATTCACACATAACGTGGAAAAAAATATCGACTTAAAAATTTAATTCTGCCATTCCTACGTGAAGTCGAGCAAATGCTATTTTCAGAAGTGCAAAGTCTCAGAAAAGAAAGCATCTACAAACTTTCCTTGAAAAAAAAAAGTCAAGAGCATTATCTAATCAACTTAAGATGATTTACAGTTGAGGTCTCAGAAACATAGTTGTGGTTTAAAATCATTGACAATAAGTACTGAAATTGAATATACAGAATTGTTTCTGTGACTATATAATTACACAGGAAGCAAAGATATGCTTTAAATTGAAACTTGATACTGCAACAATGAATACTTTAATAGTAACAATCTCATTCTATAATCCCATTTTAAATTAACAAATACGAGACAGTAGGTGGCTCAGCAGGTAAAGAATCCTCCTGCAAAGGGAGAGACCCTGGTTCGATTCCTAGGTTGGGAAGTTACCCTGGAGGAGGGCATGGCAACCCACTCCAGTATTCTTGCCTGGAGAATCCCCATGGAAAGAGGAGCCTGGCGGGCTATATAGTCCATGGGGTCACGAAGAGTTGGACATGACTGAGTGACTAAGCACAGCATAGAAAATAATCCAAGAGACTGTACTAAGTAAAAGAATTCTTAATTCTGTGTTCCATTCCTGATTTTGGTAATGGTGAAAACTGAAACTTGTACATGTATTAAAAAGAAAATGTATATTCAGATATAAAAGGAAAAATAAAAAACACTAGCAGAATTTAAAATGTCTTTAAAAATATCTTTAAAGCATGTTTTTTAAAAGTTATCTTCTGATTCATTATAGAACATAATTTTTCTAATTTAGCCATATCTCTAAGGAAATGAAATCAATCATTGCATTTTACCCTTGAAGGACAATACTTTTCATATAAAAGATTCTCTGAAATACAAGCAGACAGCTACCATTTCACGAAGTTCTATGAAAATGCTTTCTTCCATGTGTAAAGAGGCAGTGGATATAATCACATACCAACATATTAGACACTCATTATGCACTTGAATGCAATAATCAGTTGGGCTGTCTAATTATTTCTACTATTAGTCAAGGCTCTTGGCCAATTGAAGAATGCTTACTTTTTGAAGGAAAGAAAAAAATAATGTAGTTAATTTTATTTACCACTATGATTAACTGGCTAGACAAATTAGAAATAACTGAGCTAGCCAGACAACGAATATAGAACACTAGAATTTTTAATTTTAAGCACTTCTGAGTTGACTCATGCTGAATATAAATGGCCTTATTAAGTGAAATATTTAAGTATAAAATGGAAAATGTCAGGAGAGCAGCTAAATGACATGTTTAAATGTCATCTTCAAATGTCACTTACCATCTGGATAAAGATCAGTTTAACTGACCCTTAAGTGTAAAAATGGAATTAGAACAGACATCAAATAAGTGGCTGCATTTCCATTAAAATGCAATCAAGTATAAAATATTCAAGATATGACTGAATTTTCAATTTGGAAAACATTTTCTAATATACAGTAAAATTGCATGTTATATTTACTCAAATGTAACACAAGTACTGGAAAACAAAGGAACCGAGTAAATTCTAATTTTAGGAGCTAAAGCTGGGCTGCTCTGACAGCAGTCAATGTCTTAAACACGTCTTCCCTTGCCTGTGCATTTATTGATAGTTTTTGCATGTTTAACAGTCTGCATGTGTGAGTTAAATGAAATATGGTTCTCGAATTCAGAGAGCATAGAAGTTAGCTGTGGAGTCAATAAAAGCTACAAAATGATCAAAAGTATCTTGCGCTTGAATACAACAGCCCTCTTCTCTCTGCTAAGATGCTTCTCTTTAAGAATAATGTTCACTGGGCAGCAGAGGTAGGAGAGAAACATTTATCCAGACAGATGTTGATGGTTGCAGGGGCAGGCAGGGCAGCCTCATCGTAAGCAGGTCCCCCCTAAACCTTGGCAAATGTCAGCTAACGGATGGCAAAGCAGCAAGGACTAAGGACATACCTCCTGTTTCCTGCCTCGCACAGACAGAATGGTTTTATAGTGAAGTTAGATGTCATAGGGAGCTTCAGAAAGTAGCAGACATTCATGGGAAAAGAGAAAGCAAGAGTTTCAAAGGGCTACATAAAAGAACTGGAGTCCTAGAAAGACCTAAAATTTCAACTACATGGACTTAAAAATTCTTCCTAGGAGTTGTCTTAATCAGCTAATCTAGAGCTACGTGATATTATTATTATTATTATTATTATTATTATTATTATTATATTAACAATGAGAAAATCTGATGTTTACATCATACCCAACAGTTTTTCAAGCACTTTCACATGTTATCTCCTGTTATCCTTGTGAAAAGATTGGACAGGGAACATACTTCTTTTCCTTTAAAAGGATTAAATTGAGAGTTGGGCTTTCCTGGGAGCTCAGTGGTAAAGAATCTGCCTGCCAATTCAGGAGACGCAGGTTTGATACCTGGTTCAGAAGATCCCCTGGAGAAGGAAACGGCAACCCACTCCAGTTTTCTTGCCTGGGAAATCCCATGGACAGAAGAGCTTGGTGGGCTATAGACTATGGGGTCGCAAAACAGACATGACTTAGCAACTAAACAAGAGTCAGCCATTAACAAATCTATCTGAAAGAGCACAGGTATTAAGTCTGTAAAAAGAACAGGCCAGATCAACAGACCTGAAAACATTTTTCTAGCTTTATGTTCTTAGTTTTTTTTTCTCCAAAGATTCCCTTTTCTGTGAGATAAAAGAGATTTTTCTTATAGACATCTTGAAAGTATTCTCTCAATGCTTGCCCAGAGCATTCCCTAAATGTGTGCTGGAGATGCAGACCTTGAAGATTCCAGAAGTACTGAGGTCCCTATAGAGGATAGGTCATTTGTGGGGTCAGGAAAAAGATGGAAGGGTCAGCCTGAGACTCTGCAGTGAAGCCAAGCTGGCCAGTGGAGACATGGATTTGGAGGTAGATGGACTGATGCGGACCTGGCCTGTTTTCTGAGCATTAAGTGTTCATCTCTAAAATGAAACTATTAACACAATGACACATAAAGTGACTGGCTTATAATTAGCACTCAACACTGATGGCTATTGAAGAAGTACAGCCCTGGGGTGATTTTCCACATCTCCCAGCCCAAAATAACTGCTGAACTGACTGTCCCAAACATTGACCATTTAAAGTAAATTCAGATAGTCTTTGAGAGTGAAAGGATCTGCAATCTTCTTCCATTCTCTAAATCTGCAGTTCACGCTTTCTCACCAAAGAACACAGAAGTTCAACTGCAGATTCAATGCCCAGGATGTCAGTGTCGGACTCCTGTGTTTGAACGTCGCATCCTCATCTCCCCTTCCAAGAAGCCAATGAAATCTTGTTTCAGGGAAGACTTGCTAGGGGGAATAATTGCTTTTGGGGAATAATTGGGGTTTGCAGGAAGCAAGGTAGAGGCCTGGAAATTTCCAGGAGGCAGGAAAGTCTCAAGAGACCTCTAACACTGGAAGTGGGGTGGCGCTGGAGTTAGTCATCTACTTCCTTCTCATTTTGTTTGTATAATCTCAGCAACCATAGAAAGAGCCCTGATTGTGAGTCAGTTTCCTGTCCTCTCTGCTAAAGAGGGCCTGAAACACCTTTCCTAATTTCCATTCATCCTCTCATTAAAAATTATTTATTGCTTGTCAAATGTTGTCAACAACTTCCGGTTGTTGTGGATGCAATGGTGACTAAGACAGACTCAGTCCTTACCCTCAGGGAATTTACACTCTAGTGCAGGAAAAAGTTACAGACGAGTGAAATATGAAATATCAGTTGTTACAATATCACAGAAGCACAGAGTCTAGCTGACTACAAGCCAGGCATTGAGCTGGATGGAGTGTGACAGTGATCACAATAGGCGGGGCCCTGTCTTCACGGTGCTCACCACACTGAGACAATGGACACCAGTGTGCATGCTGAGTTGCTTTAGCCGAGTCCCACTCTTTGTGACCCTGTTGACTATAACCTGCCAGGCTCCTCTGTCCATGGGGATTCTCCAGGCAAGAACACTGGAGTGGGTTGCCATGCCCTCTTCCAGGGGATCTTCCCCACCCAGGGGTTAACCCACATCTCTTATGTCTCCTGCATAGGAAGGCAGGTTCTTTACCACTAGCATCACCTGGGAAGCCCAAAAGTACTCAATACAGGAATGGAAATACTTTGCTGTTAAATAAAACCTGTCAGAGACTGTCTTTTCCAACAGAAAGTAAATAACTTGAGTCCAGGGATTACGCTCGTGGTGACATTAACTGTTATTCCCTTATACATACTATATGTACACACTCAGTAAATATTTAAAACTACTCGCTAAATTAAAGTCAGATCAAAGTTTGGGGATTCTAGGCTCAAGGAAAAGGCTGAGACAGAGAACAGATGCATTTTATGCCACTGCTAGAGGCAGGGCCATTCTCAGGCAGCCAAGAGTGGCCATGGGGAGAGGGCATTGGTGGAGAACAGTGTTGGTAATTTAGATCTCAAAGCCTAATGCACCAGAGGAGAAGTCAGGTACAGCTACACCCCTGAGGAAGGAACGGACTAGATTGTTAAATGAGGGCTGGTTCTACATGAGATTTTTGTCACACACACACACACACACACACACACACACACACACACAAGCCATCTCAAAATAATTATTTCACACCTGGAAACATTGACTTTCACCTTTAAAAAGCATTAGAGAACACAGCAAAGGGAACTATAAGCAAGGTGAAAAGACAACCCTCAGAACAGGAAAAAATAATAGCAAATGAAACAACTGACAAAGGATTAATTTCCAAAATATACAAGCAGCTCATACAACTCAATGCCAGAAAAACAAACAACCCAATCAAAAAGTGGGAAAAAGACCTAAACAGACATTTCTCCAAAGAAGACACACAGATGGCTAACAAACACATGAAAAGATGCTCAACATCACTCATTATTAGAGAAATGTAAATCAAAACTACAGTGAGATATCATCTCACACCAGTCAGAATGGTCATCATCAAAAAGTCTACAAACAATAAATGCTGGAGAGGGTATGGAGAAAAGGGAACACTCTTGCATTGTTGGTGGGAATGTAAATGGATACAGCCACTATGGAAGACGGTATGGAGATTCCTTAAAAACTAAGAATAAAACCACCATATGACCCAACAATCCCACTCCTAGGCATATACTCTGAGAAAACCAAAATTGATAGAGACACATGTGTCCCATTAACAGCTAGAACACAGAAGCAACCTAGATGTCCATCAACAGATGAGTGGATAAAGAAGTCGTTGTACATATGCACAATGGAATATTACTCAGCCATTAAAAGGAACACATTTGAGTCAGTCCTGACAAGGTGGATGAACCTAGAACCTATTATACAGAGTGAAGTGAGTCAGAAAGAGAGAGATAAATATCATATTCTAATACACATACTTGGAATCTAGAAAAATGGTCCTGAAGAATTTATTTACAGGGCAGCAATGGAGAAAAAGACATAGAGAATAGACTTATGGACATGGGGAGAGGGGAGGAGAGGATGAGATGTATGTAAAGAGTAACATGGAAACTTACATCACCACATGTAAAATAGATAGCCAACGGGAATTTGCTGTGTGGCTCCGGAAACTCAAACAGGGCTTTGTATCAACCTAGAGGGGTGGGGTGGGGAGGGAGATGGGAGGGAGGTTCAAAAGGGAGGGGGTATATGTATACCTATGGCTGATTCATGTTGAGGTTCGACAGAAAACAACAAAATTCTGTAAAGCAATTATCTTTCAATAAAAAAATAAATAGAAAAAAAAGCATCAGAGAAGTCTCATATTATTTCAATAGTAGCATAAAACAAACATTTGGATGTTTAACTAATGACCAGCACTCATTAGCTCATGCCACACAACTTAGGGTGAGAACCGGGCAGGCTTCCAGGGCAGATTTCACTGCAGAGAATTACAGTTAAAAACTATCCAGGTGCTATCATTCAATACTGTGGTTTATTACTAATTGGAAAAGATGGTGAATTCTTTAGTTACCATGGCATCTTAGTGGCCTCCTGAGGCCACTGGTGCACTAAAACTATTGAATACTCTGAGCGGGGCTCAGCAAGGAGATCAAACTAGTCCGTCCTAAAGGAAATCACCCCTGAATATTCACTGGAAGGACTGATGCTGAAGCTGAAGCTGAAGCTCCAATACTTTGGCCACCTGATGCGAAGGGTTGACTCACTGGAAAAGACCCTGGTGCTGGGAAAGACTGAGGGCCCTCCTGAGAAGAAAGGGGTGACAGAGGATGAGAGCATCATTGACTCACTGGACATGAGTGTGAGCCAACGCTGGGAGATGGCGAAGGACAGGAAAGCCTGGTGTGCTGCATTTCATGGGATCGCAAAGAGTTGGACACGACTGAGCGACTGAACAACAAGAGATTATTCAGAAAACTTCACTTGTTCTTAGCCCCTCACATCGCGTCTTCAGTTCTGATTTCCACAGCAAACCAGCTCCTTAGATGCTGAACGGTAGCAACAACCAGAGAGAGCACTGTAGGTCTCTGTGGTTAAACACCCTTCAGCAGAGACCTCAGGGAGTGCACACTCTCAGTTTAACGCCACATTCTGATATCTGCATCTCTGTAGCCTCTGTGGCATCCAAAGAGTGTAGTGTGAACACATCGCTTAGTCGTGTCCAACTCTTTGCAACCCCGTGGGCTGTGGCCTGTAGACAGGGGAGTCTCTGTCCATGGAATTCTCCAGGCAAGAACACTGGAGTGGGTTGCCATTTCCTTCTCCAGGGGCATCTATATGGCTACATTATGTGTTGCCCTGTGCTTAATTGCTCAATCGTGTCTGACTCTTTACGACCCCATGGACTGTAGCCTGTCAGGCTCCTCTGTCCATGGGGATTCTCCAGGCAAGAATACCGGAGTGGGTTGCCATGCCCTCCTCCAGGGGATCTTCCCAACCCAGGGATGGAACCCAGGGCCACATTATAGCAGGTGCTAGATTACTATTCAGTAAATATTGTTGATTGTATAAATGAAAAAATAATTACTGTAATAAAATAACAGTAGTGAAATGAAATGGCATCCTGACCACAAATAGAACTTTCAGGGAACACAGAGACAGATAACTTTGTCAAGGAAAAAATAACACTTTTCTTGAGAGTATTCAGTTTAATTTCTACATTTATGAGTAAAGAAACTAAGGCCTACACCTTTCAAATTATTGTTCAACATTATAGGGAATGAGTTGGAATAGGAAACGGCAACCCACTCCAGTGTTCTTGCCTGGAGAATCCCAGGAACGGGGGAGCCTGGTGGGCTGCCATCTATGAGGTCGCACAGAGTCGGACGCGACTGAAGCGACTTAGAAGCATCATAGGAAATGAGAGATGAGGCAAAGCCAGGTTCTAGACTCCATGACATATGAGGTTTTCTTTAATAAATCACCCTAAAATTCACAGCTAATGACAAAATGTCTTAACTTTATTTTCAGCAAAATTTAAATTCCTAATTTATTGATTGTATAGATGAGAACTAACAATTGTAACAAAGGCTCATCCATCCACTGGCTGCCATCCATCAACATATAAAGTCTGTTTATAAGTGATTTTCTTCATGGCTGCTCTAGAGATCTCACATGAGGCCTGGGGTTGCCTTTACATCTGATCACAGCTAGGTGAGAATTTCTTCCAATATTTCTCTCCCTGCCTTGATTGCTAGTGAACTTAGATTAATAGTGTACATCCATGGATTAAGTTTTCCTTCACGGTCCCAGAATTCTTCTGTGGCCAAATTTTTAAACTCTTTTATTTCAATGAGCAGCCCTGAGCTTTAGCAACAATAGTGTCACTCAACTGACTGAGAACCACTCAAATCCCTTTTTAAGGTAGGTTAGATACAGAAGTCAGGCAAGCAAGCTACTCTTCACTAACTGTGTAGGTAACATGAATCCATGAATGCACTGAAACACAGGTTAGCTGCTCAGGCCACTCTAAGTTCAGTCTAGAGCCCCAGTGAAAGTGAAAGTCACTCAGTTGTGTCTGACTCTTTGCGACCCCATGGACTTTACAGTCCATGGAATTCTCCAGGCCAGAATACTGGAGTGCGTAGCCTTTTCCTTCTCCAGGGGATCTTCCCAACCCAGGGACTGAACACAGGTCTCCCACATTGCAGGCGGATTCTTTACCAGCTGAGCCACAAGGGAAGCCCAAGAATACTGGAGTGGCTAGCCTGTCCCTTCTCCAGTGGATCTTCCCCACCCAGGAATCGAACCAGGGTCTCCTGCACTGCAGGTGGATTCCTTCCCAACTGAGCTATGAGGGAAGCCCCTACAGCCTCTGTTAAACTGGCAGAGTCCAGAGTAGAGACTTAGTTCCCTCGGATATGGTTCATCAGCAAACAGAACATACATTTATTGAACATTTCAATAAATGTTTCAACATACATTTATTGAAAAATTCCTATGAAGCCTTGGGAACTGCATGTGTACTCAAGGGGCAGAGGCTTAGTCCATTATTGTAAGAATTCATCATCTGTTCAGTGCCTTACTGTTTCAAGAATATAAAGTTCGAAACTCCAGCCAAGAAAGGAACTGTAATTTGATCCATTATACAGGGTGTGTACCGCTGATGTGGAGAAAAACATAAATTTGAAACATATAATAAAAAATTAGTATGTCTCACCAATAGGCATGTTCTGATCTGTTTGAACCACTTTGCTTTTACTGAGAGCTTGGCATGTGGGTAAAAGAAAAGGGCCATTTACCAAATGAGCCTTGGGAGTCACTTCAAAGTGCATACAACTGCAAATGTGACTTCATTTTTTAAAAATCCAACAAAGCTTACAATTCGTAAATTAATACATCTTTACAAACCTAACGATTGGTAACCCTGAAGACAAGCTTTCCTATGCTTAGATGCCACATTAGGCTTTGCTTTCACTTTAGTTTCTTTTATTCCTGCCTATGTTACTCAACAAACTAAGGCCTCTGAGAAGATGTGACTACAGTCATAGTATTTAATTGATGCATTTCAAAATATTTATGGTAATTTCACCATAAAGATCAATGACTACTATTCCATTTTTCAGACCATAAGTTAACTACCAGGACCAGGGGTAAGTAACTTGGATGCCAAAGAAATTCCCCACTTAAACGTCTTTAGGGCTGTTTCTTTGCTGATTTATCACTCAGAATTTCTTTTTGCACCTTATAACTTAAACATGCCAAATCAAAACTAAGCATGGTTACCATCAGTTCTTTATCTTATATAAGAAAATAAGTAGGTAACTATAAACATGCAGGAAAAGCATTTGTTTATCTAAGTGTTCTATCTGTACAGAGAGTCTGAGTAAACAGCTATAATCTCTATGTACCCTATAAAAATTTTTAAAGAGTCTACTGTTGAAATTTATAGGACTAATTACTGCTGTATTCTAGAATGAAAGTTCACAGCAATAGATAGGATATATTAACCAAGTGGATAGAAAATAAAAGTCCTAAGACAGATTGTGCTATTGCAATAGGCCAGTTAAGAGCTCCCTAGAGCAATAGCCAGAAAAAATTAAGAAAATTAATTTATTTTAAGATTTTTGGGTTGGGATTGGGGATGAGACAATACAAAGAGTACAGACTCTGAAATTAAAAAGATCTAATAAACAGTTCTCATCATCATCATCTCATTTACTCTTTTTCTCCTTTTTTATCTTTAAAGATAAAAGGTCTCTAAAGAACTTCTATTGGTTCATTCATTTCTCAAATATCTGTCACCAATGCTTCTCCAAATTCCAGACTTTAGGGGTGACACAAGAAGACCCCTTCATTCTCAAGAGCACAGGGCTTTCAAAGCTTTGAAAATAAAGGTGGTTTCTACGGAAGTAAGACTTCATGAAGGGCAGTAACCTTCACTTAACTGTAGCAGAGACTCACCCCTCACAGAGTTTTCTCCATACTGTACATAGCCTCCTCTATATTCTTTTTTTTTTTTTCTTTTCCTGCCACAGTGCCTGGCATGTGGGATCTTACTTCCCTAACCAGGGATGGAACCAGCACCCTCTGCATCAGAAACAGAGTCTCAACCACTAGACCACCAGGGAAGTCCCTGACCCCTCTATATTCTCCCTTCGTGCTATAGGCGCAGTAACCCAACCTGGAATTCCAAAGGTTGATTGTTGGTTCCATAAAATAACTTTTACAAAAACCTCTTATCTCACTGTTTGTGATGCTGAAAGACAGAAAAGCATTTTTACTAAGTTACATAAAGGTAAAGGCATTTTTCTGCTGCAAGAAAGCATATTGCCAGTTGCTATCAATGTTTTATAGTTGCGATGAGAATGCAATTAGGACTTCAAGCCAGCATCCTGAGAGGTCCCTCTTGTTTGCAGTTGGCAGAACATCAGCTGTTTTAATACAGGCAACGAGTAACAGTAGAATCAGCTAATTATCTCCATCCTGCCTCTACTCAGCTCTTCTTAACCCCTGGCGCCTACTCTGTGTTCTCAGGGGGAGAAGATAAGCAGATGGATGTGAGCAGGTGCATGGGACCTTGTACAGCCACCAACCCCGAGAGGAACTGGTCAACACCCTCGAAGCCAGTTAAACTCTCAGTAAATGGTTTCCAAACTCTGGCAGATGGCCTATTGATCCCAGCTGTGCTGTTCAGCATCTATATGACTCCAAACAAGAAACCAGACTCTGTGAGTTGGAAGACTGCTTTCTCTCTAGTATATTCTGTTTGACATTTTATGATTTTACTCCATAACTAGTACATTTTCTTCATAATGGAGAGCTTAGCCTGGTTCTATTTACTCCACTGGTAGGACACCACAAAGGGATAACAATTGTGTGATTAACACTCACTAAGGACTTGAAAAATGTTTCTGTTTTACACCCAAAAAAGCAGATAATTAACTGAAGTTGTTGCAATCAGATGGGGGACAAGTCAGCTCCAAGCTCATGACCTCTACCACACAAAGTAAGCCAGTTAAGACTGCACCTCAGTTTTTATATTTATCTTTTTAGAAGCTAACAAAGTCACCATTACAAAAATCTTATTTTAATGAAACATTTCTGATTTCTAAACATATTTTAAAACTACTTTTTCTATTTTTGATACTTTTGAACACTATAAAGGTCAACCTCAACTGACCTTCATATGACTAGAAAATTTTCCTGCCAGAATATTTTTCATTTTCTCTTTACAACAATATTTAGAATCCTTCAGATATTTTTCTGCTTTCTCTCCCTTCCTCTATATTTCCATTTCTTTTCCCTACCACCACTCAAATTCCCAAACTGAATGCTATTTTAGAGCCTATTTTAAAAATAAAAGGTTACTTTAAAAGCTGATGTCCTGATGAAAGTGAAAGTGTTACTTGCTAGGTTGTGCCTAACTTTTTGCGACCTCATTCATGGACTGTAGCCCTCCAGGCTCCTCTGTCCATGGGATTCTCCAGGCAAGAACACTGGTGTGGGTTGCCATTCTCTTCTCCAGGGGATCTTCCCAACCTAGGGATCGAACCCAGGTTGGGTTTGGCTTTTATTCCTCCCAGGTGCATGAGAATTTCCTTTTTGGCATGAACATAGACCCACACTGCCTAATGCAGCAAGAGTATTTTCCCAACTCAGAGTTAGAGCTCTGAAGAAGGAAATGGTTATAAGAAAAAAGTATGGGAAACAGAATCAATGAAATGTATTTTTACAATGAGGATATCCCCAGGTTTCTGTCTTTTTTTTTTTTTTTTTTTTTTTTGGCAGTAGGATTATTTTGATTTTTAAGACAGGAGAGGTCCCATCTCTCTGGCTAATGGCCAGTCAGTTTACAGGAATATTTCCCTTTCCCAGACACAGGATGAAAATCAGAAAGCTCTTATGCCATTCTTAAACCCAACTTTTCAGATATTCACTTGAAAAACATTCATTTAATACCAAATCACAAGGCATTTCTTTTTCATCCCTTGTAATTAGTGAAGTTTGTTTTGACTTGGATATTTTTAATTGCCTAGACAAGGAAAATGGAAGGATGCAAGTGAGGTCAGAATAAGGAATGGAGCCTAATGTATGTGACAACAGGCTTTCTTTTTGCTTGTCCCTAAGAAGATATTTCGGAGAAGGTGATGGCACCCCACACCAGTACTCTTGGCTGAAAAATCCCATGGACGGAGGAGCCTGGTAGGCTGCAGTCCACGGGGTCGCTAAGAGTCGGACATGACTGAGCGACTTCACTTTCACTTTCCACTTTCATGCATTGGAGAAGGAAATGGCACCCACTCCAGTGTTCTTGCCTGGAGAATCCCAGGGACGGGGGAGCCTGGTGGGCTGCCATCTATGGGGTCACACAGAGTCGGACATGACTGAGGCGACGCAGCAGCAGCAGCAGCAGCAAGAAGATATTTAATAGCTACTCTTATGGGCTGGATTGTACCCCTTGCCCCAATTCACATGTTGAAATCTTACCCCAAGCAAGTATCTCAGAATGTGACCTTATTTGGAGAGGGTCTTTACTGAGACAATCAAGCCTCAATAAAGTCATTGCAGTGGATCCTAATCTATTTTGACCAGTGTCTTATAAGAAGGGGAAATTTGATCACAGACAAAGTAAATGCCATGTCTACATGAAGATTCAATTTATGAGCCAAGGAGAGAGGTCTGGAATAGATCCTTCCTTCACAGCCCTCAGAAGAAACCAGCCCTGCCAACACCTTAATTTTTGGACCTATTTATTTAGAAAATAAATGTCTATATTTAAGCCACTCTGTAGTATTCTGTTATGACAGTCCCAGCTACTTCCTTAATTAAAAAAGGAAATCAAACTTTCCATTTTTCTGGAAATCAAACTGTCCATTTTTCACAAACTTCAACTGTATATTATTATCAAAGAAACAGCTTTATACCTATATTAATATTTGCTCTCTCAAATTCAGAAAAGAAGTCTTAAATGGCAATGTCCTGGATTTCACAATAAAAGGCATGATAGCTGCCTAGTCACTGAAATCACTGAAAGTAACATTTTACAACTGAATACACTGAGGCAAGTAGAAGTTGGAGAGCTTTTAAGTCACCCGATTAGTTATTGGTGAAGACAGCCCTGTGGCTCCCAGTTTCTCTACTGTAGCACACAGCCATCCTCAGGTATTAGCTAAAAATCACATATCAGTACAATGATTTTGCTCTAATTTGTCATGTTAAAAGTGTTTACCCGATAATGTAAAACAAATAGAAACTTTGACCATAAAATAGTTTATCCCACCGATACAGTTTTCTACAAATTCCTGCCACATATTCTTGACTACTGATATTTTCATTGTTATGTTGTAGTTACATTTACTTCCCCCAGGGAGCAATAGCTTTATTAATATAATAATCACCATCATCATGAACCATTTTCAATATACACATTACTTTAGAAAGCAAAATAAGGGCAACCTTGGTTTTGCTGGAGAAGCTGCCCTGGCGGTTAGACATGTACAGTTAAATTTGGAGTCAAGTTGAGGTCACTGCTAACTAGATTTGGAGTTGGAGATCTGTATGGAAAATGGTTGCCTCATGGAAGCTATTCACTCACCAATAAAACTCACTTTGAATGATATCAGAGCAGGAAAAATTAAAGGGTTTTAATCCCGAAACAGACTCGGGCTTTTCTTAAAGTCTTGGTTTTATTTGGAAAGGAGGTTCTATGTTATTTAATCTTTGCCATCCATCCTCTGTTTCTAAAAGAAATCCTAGTAAAAGCTGAATGAGAAGTTTTATTGGGAAGATACTACACACCATGTACATTCCAAAGGAATTTCACTGTAAACATCTAGGGAATGAGATGTACATTTGTTAAAAGAATGTCAGTTTTTCCTTCACTCTGGGTCCCTCGGGGCTTTCCCTGGTGGCTCAGATGGTTAAGAATCTGCCTGCAATGAGGGAGACCCAGGTTCGATCCCTCAGTCAGGAAGATCGCCTGGAGAAGGGAATGACCACTCACTTTAGCATTTCCACCCAGAGAATTCCACAGACAGAGGAGCCCGAAAGGCCACAGTCCACGGGGTCGCAAAGAGCCAGACACAATCGAGCGAACGCACTTACCTGGGTGTAGTTACATTTTTATACCACTTCGAGATAAGCAAAGCAATGGCGAGTGCAATATCTCAATTAGTCTATGAAAAGATCAGGATTTTCATTTACATGTTCAGAGAACCACATGTGAATTTGCTAATTTTCAACAATGCTTTTCACAAGTTGCACCGTACATTTTCAGGCAGTTTTCAAGGAAAAATACTATTTTATTTCAAATTGTTACTTATCACAAAGCTAATTATTTCTTGATACATCTTTTCTGTTTCTTTTACTCTCTAGTTATTTTCTTATTACTGATTTTGTTCTTTGAGAAGATTCAGGGGAAACTTGCTAGGAATCTTCTAGTAGCGAATGTGGAAGAGAACTCTGACTCTCCTACTTGAACGAGTAGGACTAAGATGAATGTATTAAACTTACTAGTAAATAAATTTCAACCCGAAAGAAAATCTTAAACAGAGTTATGCTGTGATAAAATTATGAAATGGCAAGCCACTCCAGTATTCCTGCCTGGAGAAACCCTTGGACAGAGTTGCCTAGCAGGCTACAGTCCATGGGCTTGCAAGAGTCGGACATGACTTAGCACCTAAACCACCAGAGAAGAACTTAAGGGCTAGGTGCTGGTGATCCTCTAAGCATTAGACTATTTGGGGGTTATGTTATAAGGGGGAGTCAAGCAACAGTTAGATCAGAATGAATGGCCTTGATGGTCTTTTTCATCCTAAAAGTCTGTGGTTCTATGAACTCTGTAGAAATCTCACAGGATTAGCACTTCCCCTCAACTAACTGAAGGCTTAATCCTTCATACTTGTGATACCCTTTGTGTTTGGCATAGCTGTGTTAATTTATTCCACTAACATCCATTTAGATGACACACACAAAGCATCAGTCACAGTTCACCTATGTCAAGTCAAAAGCTGGGCAGAGATCAGAATTATTTCTTGGCTACTTATTTATTAGTATGAAAGCTTGTATCTGTTACTATATTGGGTGAGAGAACAACAAACTGTCCTACAATCATAAAAATGGAATTACTTTAACAGTCATATTGGTCTTTGGCACTCTCTATGAAGAGCTAAATATACACAACATGCCATGAGATGATCAATTACTAACCTCCTTCATTTTTTCCAGTTCATTCTGTAATGCTTGCTTTGCTATCTCAACTTCTATAAGCTGTTGCCTCAGTTTCTCATTTTCATCTTCCGTTGTTGTTCGCTTTTCTTCCACATTTTCCAATTCATGATGAAGTCTCACAGATACATCCTTTGCAACCTAAATTAAAGTGTTTTTACCAGTAAAATATAATTAAAGACAATACAATAAATGGGCTAGTTACATTAAAAGTATTAGAGCCAATATGTATATAGTCTTTACCATATGCCAGACATCCTTCCAGATGCTTTACATATAAGCCATTCACACACATAAACCATTTAACCACCACCACAATCCCACAAAATAGGCTTGAGTATTATTCCTATTTTATAGATGAGGAAAACAGGCTCATCAAGGTAAAGTAATATGCTCAAGGTGACAGAACTAACAAGCAGCCAGGTAGTCTGGTTCTACACTCTGTTCCCTTAACGTCTACAAGATATCATGGTTATAAATGTTCAATCGTGTTTTATCATGTGTAGAGAAATTTCACAAATCTCTTCTAATTCTGGATGCCCCCATCATCACTTATTTTAAATCACCTGAAAATAAAATTTTCCCAAGTAGAGTCTGGGTCTTGAATTTTGACCCTATCATTCTAGGTGCTTAGTTTTATGAAACATTTTAACCTTTGAGATTAAGCTAAAAAAATTAGTGTGTGCATTTTTGCCTCCTGTTTTAAGATTACCTCAGAAATTTTAGGGTTTGGAACAAAAGTGAAGTAGTTTGGTTCAGTGGCTTAGGACACAGACAGTGAATCTGGACTAGGTAGGGAGCCAGGCTGACCACTTACTAGCCAAGTTCCAGGGCTAGGGACTGGGTGCTTAAATTCTGTAAAAGGGTCATCTTGTCACCTGTGAAACGATGCTATTAATAATCTCTACCTTACAGTTTGTTTGGTTTTTTTTCCCTTGAGAATTAAGTTAAATAATATAGGTAACAAGGCTTGCCACAGTGCCTGGTGCATGACGGGCATTCCACAAATATCAGAAAAAGGAAAAAGAAATGATACAACTTGCATAAAATGTTTTCCCATAGCTTTAAGAAAAAAAAAGATAATTACACTCAGTTTTGATATCTTGATGAAATTAATACAACTGATATTGCATTTCATTTGTTGTCCAAGACAGTCAGGATAACATCTGATTTGCATTGTCCGTGAATCTGCCTACAGTTAAACCCAATGAACAGACCGCACCTGCCCCAAACTGGCGTTTCCAAGTTGAAATTTCTCCACTGGCGGAGGATTCTGAAGGAGCTACTTCACTAAGAACAAGGTTCTTTCATTTAGCTCACTCTACCATTACCTTTCCTAAAGGAGCCAAACACGAGACGGCGTTTCTCTCCGGGAGTGGCTGAAGTGGTTAAGTACAGAAAAAGGATTTCTGGAAGAAGGCGGGAGGAGGGGGGCGGGAGGGGCGGGGGACGGCTTTCAGAGAGAAATCTCAACTCTAGTATCTTCCCGAGAGCTGTTCCTATTCTGGGTTTCAACTTCCCCGGAGGAGTCTTCACCGCGCTGCTCCTGAGTGCCTCAATCCATCCACTCGGCCTGCACTCGGAGGCGGCTCTCTGGAAGCCAGATCAAGGCCGGAGCCGGGGCTCTGCCACACCCATGTTCCGCTGGGGAGGGAGGCGCCCTCCTCCCACCTCGGTAAGGGTCACCGTTCCTTCCCAGGAGAGTTCCCCGAGCTCGCCCTCCGAAAGACCTTCCGTACACACAGGACTCTCAGACCCACCTGTCTGTTCCTCCTCCTCCCCTTCTGGGACCTTGGATTGCTGCCATTGGTGCTGCGAAAACTCCCGCGTCCCTAAAGCTCTCGGCCTCTCCCCTCTGAAGGCCTTTCGAAGCGAAGAGCCCTGGGTCCGCGTCCCCGCGCCCGCCCCGTCCCCCGCTCCCGCCGCAGACCTTGAGGTCTTGCTCCAGGCTGCGCAGCAGCTCCCCGTCGATCTCGCCGGTCTGCGCGTAGCGGAGCCGCTTGCGCTCGGCTTTGCGGAGGCGGTACTGCAGGATCCGGCAGTTTTTGTTGGCTCTCTCCAACTCGTGGCGCATTTCCTGCAGTTGACAGGCGTCCTCCTCGAAGAAAGTGTCCCTCATTTCGTCCATCTCGGTCCTCAGCTCATCGATTTCGTTCTGAGGCGGGGACAGGCCGCGGGTCAAAACTGGCCTCGCCCCACCACCCCACCCTACCCCTCGGACAAACAGCACGTACACCCTATTCCAACTCCGAATCCTCAGCTTTAGCGGCCCCTCTCCATGGGACAGGAATGACACGGAGCTGAACGAACGACGAGAAACTAAGGAAACGGGCCCTTGGCCTTCCCTTGCTCTCCTAACTCGAGCGCTCTCCATGAAAAAGTGAGACAAACCATTAATAACCAGAGAAACGAAGGCCCGGGTTTGGAGCCAAATAAAACCCTGACGCTACTGATCTCGAGCCCTCTGACATCCGGAAGGGGCCTAGGAACCCCCTCCTCTCATTTCCTGTCCCCCTTCCCCCCTTCTTAAAGTGAGAGAGGGTTAGCCGCCTCTCACTTCGCCAGGACACGCCCTAATCCTCCGAGGCCCACGCCTCCCCTCCCCCAATCGGTACCCCCCTCCTCCCCGCACTCTTCTCACCTTCAGAGTCTCGTTCTCCTCCCTCAGCTTCTCCATCTCCTCCTGCATTTCTTCCTGCTCCTGGAGCTGCTGCGGGTGCGGCTGCGACGAAGGGGGCGCCGCAGCCTGCATGCCCCCGCCGCTCGCGCTGCCCTCTGCGCTCTGTTGGGGGCCCTCTGCCGCCGCCGCCATTGGGCAGGCGGGAGGAACCGCCAGGGGCTCACAAACGGCAGGGGCGCCGGTGACCGGAGAGCTGCGGTGGCTGCTGCTGCCGCCGCCGCCGTTCTTAGCGTGCATCTGAGCCGCGGCCGCCGCCGCTGCCCGCTCTTTCTTCAGATGGAATTGGATGAGCTCAGACTGCAGACATCCTTCCTTCCAGTAGCTCCCTCCAGCACCGCCGCCACCCGCCACCACGCCAAGCCCGGAATTTCTGCTGCCGGAGCCTGGGCTTTTGCCCGCAGAGGAGGAGGAGGATGGCGAAGGGGAGGCCCCCTCCCCGCCGCTGCCGCCCCTCTGCTGAGCGCGGACGCTTTTCCCTCGCCAGCCCCTGGGCGGCGGCGGTGGCAGCGGAGCGCCCCCCTCCCTTTCCCCGGAGCCACTGCCGGCTCCTCCTCCTTCCCCACCCCCTCCTCCTCCTTCTCCTAGCGGAGGGGGTTCCCCGAGTTTAGAGGACGCGGGCTCTAGCTCCCGGGGCGGCTCCTCCGACAGGCCAGGCCTCCTGACACCCACAGGGGCCACGGTCGCCACTAGGGCTGCTTCAGCACCAGCCACAGGCTGGACAGCTCCCGAGGCCGCCCCCTTGGGCGCCGGGGGCGCGGCCTTCTCCGCCCCGCCTCCGCTTCCCCGGGCGCTGGCCGGAGGCGCTGCACGGCTCCCGATCTTGTTGCCCTGCTGCTGCTGCTGCTGCAGCTGCTGTCGACTAGAATTGAGTTTAGTGCCAGCCCCTACTGGGGCCCGGGTGGTCGCGGTTGCCTGTCGGACCGAATTGTCCCTCAGTCTAGCGGGTGACTGAGCACGCTGCTGCTTTCTGCTGCTGCCCTCCGGGTGCGAGCGAGCCTCAGTGGCACTGGTGGCGGCAGGAGGCACTGCTGTGACAGGGGCAGCGCCCCCCGTCGGTGGCTGACTCATGGCGGTCTAGGAAGAATCTAAGGGACGTGATATACAATAGTCCATCACCAGATCATTCGCTTCCCTCTTCACTGCCACCAACCTTCCTTTCTCATCTGAGACGGAAACAAAAGAAGGAAAGCATACAGCATGTCTGCGTTGTTACAGAGCAAAGGCTGATTCCCCTCAACAGGAGAAGCCCTAGAAAATGAGATTTGGAAGGCGCTTTATGAAGCCTTGACTTTAGAAATAGGATGCAGAACTGTCAATTCTCATTTCGTCCGGGGAGGCGCTATCACCACCCCACTCTACCGCTGTAAAAGGAAGATCTGAAAGCTGCTGAACCTAACATTCTCATGGTAGCAGGTTATGGCAAGCATGGAGTCGAAAGGAATTGATGGGAAGGAAGTTTTTTTGTTTCTTCTTCTTCTTCTTCTTTTTTTTAAGAAGATAAGGTCAAGAAGAAGGTTCAGAAGGAAAAGATGTCCATATGCTAGAATTGTCAATACCCTGATTTTTCAACTTTGTTTTCTTCGCTATCATATCTGCATTTCAAATCCTAGTTTTGTGGAGAAAGTTTTAATTAATATTCTCAAATGTCAATTAGATGAAAAGGGTTTTTCCCAGAGGAAATTTGTTATGGATAAATGATACTCTTCTCAAACTGATCTCTTATTGTTGCTTTTAACTAGAGAAATGCACCCATTTTCCTTCCTTTAGACTAGAACTGAAAGAAAATAGAAATAATGAATGGCTTCAAATCAAATTCAGTTTCAAGAAAATATGGCATTAAAATCATCTATATGCTTTCATCATTAGCAACCCTAAAGGGATTTTTTTCTTTTATTTCTTAGCTTTGAGAAATAAAAATACTTTTAGAATAATTTATTGTGAATGTGCAAAATTTCTTAAATTACAAGTGGTAACTTTTCTGCACCTATCCAAATTTCATTGTTTTTGCCAATTGTTTTAGTTTTTAGGGTAAATTACTAGACAGAAAGCATTTTCACTATTAAGCTTCTTCCCACCTAACAGGCAAAGTTATACTTTTAAAGTGCCCAGTCCTTTCCATGAAATCAAATTAAGACAGAATGACCCTACACCCAAGAAGCCTGGTGCATCTTCACTGTGGTATGATTAACTCCTACTGTGTTGTTTCCCCACCCCCCCCCCCCCCAATATAAATCCATTACTGGCTTTTAAAATCTGGAAAACAGCAACTCAAAACCCATTGCCTCCTGGGTTCTTCTCCCTACTGACTCAGCTTACTCAGCTATTCAATTAGGTGCCTTTTCCTTAGAAATATAATTTCTCTCTAAAGCACTGAAAAGGGCATGACTAGGCAGAAAGTTCTGCTTTAAAAAAAAAAAAAAAAAGCTCCTATTATGAGAGAAGATATTTGCTAGTTATTGTACTAGCATTATTCTTGATATTGTCTAAGTACCGTAACTTAGTCAATGTGTAGTAATACCTCAATTTATAAAGAAATATTACTGGGAAGGCTCCTCCATCTCCCATTCTCTTTCAGGAATCTCCTTCCAACTCGGTTTGGAAAATAATAGTGAACAAAGAAGAGACGGTGGGAGGGTGAAGGAAGAGTCGTCCATCAACTTATTTTCTACATCTCCTCCCAGAGCAACGTGCTCCCAGAATATCTGAATACCTGGTCTAGCTATTTGGCAGGTCACACTAAGGTGGATCACCCAGACAAGTTATACTGCCAACGCAACCTTATTTTTATTTTGAATTAGTATAACCACTCTGAAGCTGAAAACCACCAGAGAACGCTTCATTCACCCCCATATAGTTCTAACCCAGGTTAGGAAGCTCGAGTACCTGGCTACTGTCACGTGGTTCTCACAAAGTGACAAGATGCTGTCTCTCTTGGAGGCTTCCCTTACGAAAATCGCCAAGCAAGCACCCCAGCAATGGCCTAGACCAACACTTTTTATCTCAAGCTTCATCTGCCCACTGACCCACCCACCCCATATCTCATCCCCATCCCTTTAGAAAATCCAGAACTGCTCACTTCTTAGCAGAGGCGATGCTTTTGGAAGTCAATCGACAGCTCTTTCCTTCTATCTTCGGGGGACTTCAGGATTTATTATTGTGTCTTCAGGAGACGAGGAAAGTTGCACTTCGCAGTATTGTGTATGCGATCTTCTGGCTGAGCACTTTCACTCTGGGCCGGTTCGCACCAGTTCCACACCCACTCGCTTTCTCCAAACAATGGCGTGAACTCGGAGACTCAGCGGCCGGGAGAGCGAATGACTTCTTCGGCGTCCGCGGCTGGGCTGGATGGAGCTGCGGCTCGGAGCCGGCGAACCCGCGAGGTACCACGCCGTGCCAGACGCTCCCCGGGAAGTGCACGGATATTCATGAGCTGACCTCACCGGCCTGGGCAGGGGAGGGGGCGGGATTGCAAGGGAGACAGAGCAGAAGTAACCAAAGAGAGGCTACTTTCAAAAGGGAAGAGAAGAAGGCGGGGGCGGACGCGGAGGGGCGGGTGGCAAGCAGACAAAAAAGGGCCGGAGCCACGCCCGAGATGGAAGACCCGGAGCGGCGCTCACCGTCCCGGCTGCACTCACATATCCCTTCCTTGGCAGAAGCTTCCAAAGCCGCTCGGAATCGGATGCGCTGGTTTTCCGCAGAGCTTTGTTCTGGGCCGGATCAATCGCCATCAATTATTTACTTGAGCTCTGGGTCTCGGGGAGGCGGATTCCAAGAGCCTTCCGGGTGGGATCTGCGTCTCTCGATGCAGCTGCGCGGCGCTGGCGGGCGGCAAGCTGGGAGTCTCTTTGTTCGCTCACTTTAATTCTCGGTTGAGCTCTCCACGCGGCGCACCCTCCCCACCCCCAGCCCGGGCGGAGTCTTCAGACGTCGTCTCCGCGAGGGGATAATGGTCGCCAGATCCGTCGTCCCGCAGACAAAGGGTTCTTGTCACGCCTCGACTCATTTAGCACAAACCGAATAAAAACCGGTTTGCAGGATCCCTTACAGACGGGTTTGCCTTCGCTCCATTTTCTTCTCTCCTTTATTAAGTTCGTGTCCACTGTGAACACAAGGAGCAATTACCGTGGTCCATAATCTTCATACTAGTGCGTGTGGGTAACAAGAATCATCAAGAGTGTATTTACTATAAGATACGCGTTTAAAGGGCGGGGGGGGGAGGGACTTCTGAATATATGCCTTGACGATGCACAATAATCCATACTGCTCCACAGTAACAGTATTTAAAAATAAGACTGGAAAATTCTCTTTTTCCTTCCAGTTTTTTGTTTTTTGTTTCTTGTTTTTGTTTTGCTTGTTTGTTTTGGTGGGGTGAAGTGGGTGGAGGGAAGTAGGAAATTCTCCTTCTTACCCACTCCTTGGTGAACTTGAAGATGAGAATGAAAATAAGCGTTGCTTTACAAAGAGTATTTTTGTTTTAAATTTCTCTAACATTAATATTCTGGTTTTGCATGTAAAAGAGGGTCAATATCTGGAAATAATAATTTTTATATTGACATGAATTTTAGTGTAACAGATTTTATTTTCCAAGTGTAACACCTTGCATTAAAAATGAAATAACACATTTAAGGAGTGGTTTGCATACACACAGTATCATTATAGCGAAGCATAAAGATGCTCAGGCCCTGGTGATTAGTAACTCCAGCAATATATAAGACAAACATAGCATCAGGACAAAATTATTCATGTGTTCATCTGCTCCTAAATAGATCAATGCCTGTTTTATGCTCGGCACTGTCCAAGGTGCTGGGTATGCAAAGAAAAATCAAGAAATAGTTACTATTTGGGTAGGCTCAAGCATATCGCTAAGAAATGGGATGATTTCCATATAATCCTTTAAATACCTTTGGAAGGTGGAAGTGGGATGTCTATGACATCTACCATGAATAGTTCAGACTTTGACTAACATACCAAAAATAAACAGAAAACAGCAAGGTAAAATGTAATCACAATTTACTTGAAATTTGCTTGATTTCCTTAAGAAATACTAAGATTAATTTAAAATGGATAAAAACATTTTACAGATTAATCTTTACAAATCAAATAATGATATTATAAAAGTCTGTGGACACAAAATCTACCTCATCATGCTTATTTAAGAATTTGTACTCTGTTCAGGTGTATTTCAGTTTTTCCTTAGTCGATATTATTTATTTCAATGCAATTAATAACAAAAACATTTAATAAAAATCAAGAATCAATTATCATGCATCTTAAACAACCAATATGCTTAAACATGTCATTTTATAATATAGTATTATGCAATTCAGGGTTTAAAGCTAATAATTAAGTGCAAGCAGTGTTTAAGATGTTTCTTTACTCATGTAAACATGCCATAAAAAGAACTTTTGAATTGGAAATTTATCTGGCTTGCTATTTTATTTGCTAGTGACAGAGAAAAGCTGATGTTTTCAGATCCATCTTCTGTTTTTGGAGAATAATTTAGCTTGGATATATGCCATTGTCTTGACCACTACTGACAAATGTATGCTGTAAAGAAACATTTGTTATCTGAATTACATTTTAGATAATAATTTATGAATCATAGACTCATATATGGGCTGGGTTGTAAACATCATGATTTATCTTTTTATCTCTAGGCAGGTTACAAACCACATTATACTTTGGTTTAGCCTAATTTCAGTCATCTCAATAAGGTCTGTTCTATAATATCCTGGACCAAGTAAACACATGTTATAAGTTAACATTAGGACCAAAAACTGATGGTTAATTTCATATACTGGATAAAGCTGCTACTTGTGAATGGCAGAAATTGCTACTCTACCAGAGGTATTTTATTTACTCTTGTTTTTTGCTAATGTGTAAGTTTGCAATTGCATATTGCATACCAAACTTCTGTTGTATTACTTCTGTAAATGTTCATGAATATCAACTCTTGATAATTCAGTGTCTAGCCACTCATTATAACCAAAATATTATCAAGCATCTGATTTTAATACCATTCCATTTTCAATCATAATCTTAGTGAAGATTTTTAACAAGTCTAGTAGTTATTACATAAATTCTATATACATTTAAATTCTATATACATTCCATATACATAAATTTAATTAAGTTATTAAATTTTCCCTAATCTTAGTAGTTTAACAGCTCAGAATTGTCAATTTTTATATATCAGTGCTTTAAGAATTTTTTATCTTCCTACCCTAAATCCTCCTTCATCCTTAGTGGCTCAGATGGTAAAATGTCTGTCTGCAATGTGGGAGACCCAGGTTCGATCCCTGGGCCAGGAAGATCCCCTAGAGAAGGAAATGGCAACCCACTCCAGTACTCTTGCCTGGAAAATTCCATGGACAGAGGAGCATTGTAGGCTACAGTCCATGGGGTCACAAAGAGTCAGACACAACTGAGCGACTTCACTTCACTTCAATGTGAGTATAGTAGGCATCCTAAAGTAATTTAGGATAGAGTAACCCATACTTCACTGTGAAACCTTAGAAGAGCTTTTTCTATATTCTATTTGTAAATATTTTCTCCAGACTGTCTTTTGCCCTCTGATTTTGTGGTGTTTTGCACAAAATTCTTAATTAATATGTGGATATATTTTTCTTAGTCTTTTTTTTTTTTTTAAAGAAACTTAATTCTCTGTCAACCTATTTCTATTTTGAGTTTGTGGAAGAACAACTTAAGACTACTCCATGGTTGTTCCTACCCGTTCAGTGGTCTGAGTAGTGGGAGCTGCAGACCAATCTTCATTGACAGGCTTGAGTGGGGAACAGCTGAATAGACACAAAAAGCGTCTGCACCCCTTCAGACCAGTCCATCACCTTAGCTGAGGAAGCAGTGAACTTTGGAGCTAGAGTGGACCAGTCACCTGGAAATTCCTCCCTGGTCACAGCCTTCTCAGCTGCCTCCTGCTTTCCTTTGTCAGTCTCTTCAGGGTTTTTGTAGAAGCAGAGAGACATGACCTTCAATGACGGTTCACAGGAGATGGCGCCACGCATGTACAGAACTTCCGCTACATCAGACCCACTGAGTGAGCCCCCTTATTGGTTCACAGAAAAGTGATGTCCACACAGCACAGGGGAGAGTCTGTGTTACACAGAGCAATGGTAAATGGGTTCACGTAAGAGGATTCTGGAAGAGGCTAGTGGTCAGCCCTGGGATCAGGAACCACCAGAAGTCTTGGCCCCCGGAAGGCTGCCTGGATCTGGTTAATGAAGTTTCCGGAAGTAAAGCGGCCAACAATAGGAGTGGCTCCAGGGGCAGCAAAAACTCCAGCATGGCTGACCGGCCAGTATTCCTGGAGAAGGGGACACTGACACCAGTTGGGTTTTCAATGGCACCAATGACACGCTGCCAACAGAAGCTTCTCCCAAGTTCTTTTCATGCTTATGATGTACATGCCATGAGCTTTCCTTTGGCAGATGTCCCATTCTGTCTGGAAGTTAAGGTTGGGGCCACCTAAGTGGGTTCCTTCGGCAAAGAATTTGAGGACATCCTTCTCCTTCATTTGCAGGACATCAAGGACTTTTGACATTGTGAAAGTTTCCCTTTAATTTATGATGGGAATCCAGAACAATGCTGTATGAATTCCTATCTTGGTGATGCGGAAAGCACATATACATTTTTCAATAATTATATTTATAGCTGTTAGACTTTGGCTTAGAAAGGTTTCCCCATTACAAAGTTATAATATGTTTTCATGCATAGTTTTAATTCAAATATAATTTTTAGAAATTTAAAAATTAGCTGCTTTGAATAAATCTGGAAACTATTTTTGTGAACGATGTGCTATAGTAATTTAAGTCTGGTTTCAGCAAGAAACCAGTTATCCTTTCTCCACTGGCTTAAAATTAATAGTAGTAGTTGTTCTTTGTCTTACTGAGATGATGATAATTATAAATAATACCTTTTGATTGCTGATGAGGATGCGGACTCAGTTGCTTCAGTCATGTCCGACTCTTTGTGACCCCATGGACTGTAGCCCGCCAGGCTCCTCTGTCCCTGGGATTCTTCAGGCAAGAACACCGGAGTGAGTTGCCATTCCCTTCTCCAGGGAATCTTCCTGACCCGGGGATCGGACCCTTATCTATGGTGTCTCCTGAAATGTAGGTGGATTCTTTACCCACTCAGCCACCTGGGAAGCCAGCCCAACTTTTCAAGTATTTATATTACTTAAAAATTTAATCCTAAAACTAGGTTGGTACTGTTATTATCTCCATCTTATACATTAGGTTATCAAAGTTCAGTGAGGGTAAATAATTTTCCCACAGTGACAATTTAGTGTCAGACTCAGACTTGAACCAAGCCATGCTAGCTCCAGAGTGCATGCTCTTAATTATCACACGACTTTTTTATAGTCCTATATTCCAATAATAATGGTGTCTTTTCTGCATTACCCACTCTTTTCATTGGTCTATTTCTATGCTGACATGTGCTACTTTAATTATAAAAAATTCATAGACCACATTGACATCTGATAGGGCATGTCCCCTTTCATTCATTTAAATCTTTTCTCTTTCCTTACATCCATTTTTTCTCTCCTGTGAACTTTAGCTTATCAAGCTTTCTGGAAATCCTGCAGTGATTATCTAACTTTATACATCTACTTGGGAAAACTCATATCTTTGTAATATTAGTGTATTTTTGCCTGGGAACATAATCTACCTATTGATATGAGTTATTTTATATATTTTTATTTATTTATTTATTTTATTTGAATTATTTTAAATGTTCCTTAACAATGTTTCTTTTGTGTTGTGTTATAATCTTGCACTTGTTTTTTGGCCTTATTTTCACCTATTCTAAAATATTTATTTCAATTGTAAGCAGCATATCCCTCAACTATATTTTCAATTATTTGTTGCTATGTATGAAAACTATAATTAGTTGATTTTTGTGTCTGCCATGGAGCTGAATGATATTGTAAATATTAATTGTTTTTCATTCACTAGTTTTCATTTTTATAGAAATGAGGAATATGAAAGCCTTTTGAATTTCTTTTAGAAATGAAGAATATAAAATTGTTACACAAGTGAAAAAACATTCCCTGAAACTATCCATTACAGCCACTACATTTTATGGGTTTTGAGCTAGGCTATGTGTGTGAACCAAGTTTCTTCACTTGAATGATTTTTCCTTGGCTGTTTTTTTTTTTTTTTACTTTTCCTTTTTTCTTTCGCATAAGAAGGCCTAAGAAAAAATGATATGCCTATTTACATTACTATGACAATTTCAAATCTTGTGTAAATCACTACAGAGTGCCTGACAAAGTGAAAATAGCATTGTGCAGTGACTTCTTTCACTGTGTTTTATCAACATCAGCACTTTTAAATGGCAAAAACTTCATACTATGAATGTCACTGAGGATCTGAGACATCCTAAAGAGTATTTTGTTTAAAGAATACATGCACACATCACATTAACATATACCTCTGAAATGTGAAAAAAGGTTAGCAAAACAACAAACTAGTGTCAGCCATTCTGTATGAAATTCCACACTGTGACCAAAATCCATCTTGCCAAGAGTGGACAGAACTAGCATAATAGCAGATTTTAGAAGTTGAGAAAAACAAGCTACCTTTACAGAATGTTTCAAACTTGATAGTGTTTCCATATATTTTTTCTTTTCATCTTTATCACAAAGTGATAGTGCTTTACATCAGAAATATTTCAAAGGAAATTAATATGCAATGCCTGATAAAAGGAAAATCACATGTCATGATTGACAGCAATTGTACAGAATATGTGGAAATAGTACAGTTGCCTGATGTAAAGTCTCCAAACTAAAATTAGGGAACAAGCATTTGACTAATTCTTTCAATATTTAATGTATTCCTATTTGGGATGCAATACACACACACATATATACACATATATATATATATTCAAAAAAGGAAGTTTTCTGGACTTTTGGGAAGACTCTCCTACCCTTCCACACTCCTTTTCCAAAAACATTTTACAGTAATATAAGATTTTTTTATAGTATAAATAATTTGTATATTTCTATTTTTTTTTTTTACAATATTTAGTGTTTATAAAGTTTAAAGGAAACTAAATAAGATGAAGTTCCTGCTCTCATGTTTATGTTCTATAGTATAACTAATGGATACTTTTGAGAAAATATAAACCTAAGCAAAAATCCGAGTGCTGATTTTATGTAGGTGTTAAGGAAACTTACCAGAGGGTAATTTAGTTAGGGAAAATCTCATGGAAGGATGAAATTCAAGCTGGCCTTGAAAAAAATTACAGGTTTGACCCATTTATTGAATCCCCCTGGTTGACAGTGATCTATTTCTGCCTTAATTCTGTGTCGTTCTTTCTTTTTTTTTCATTGAACTTTTAGCATATAAAGAACAGGGCCCATGTCTTGTTCACAGTTACATTTCCACTGTTTCTGTACCTATTCACTATTCTTTGATCACAAGTGATTATTTAGCCATAAAAATATGCATATTTGAATTATATTGCTTTATTGTCACAAATGCATGTAATATTCTTTTCATATAGATTGTTTGGGATGTGTGGGGCCACATCTTACCTATTTTATATCCTTCCCAATTTTAGAACAGGGTTTTGCAAATTATGAGTATTTCATAAATATTCTCAATTGAATGGGGATATTGCAAAAGAGAAGAGGGATTTAAGCAAAGGAAATGAAAGCTATGGCCTAAGGCAAGGAAGGGCTTCCTCAATGGCTCAGTGGGTAAAGAATCCGCCTGCAATGAAGGAGACACAGGAGACCTGTGTTGGATCCCTGGGTCTGAGATCCCCTGGAGAAGGGAATGGCAATCCATCCCAGTACTCTTGCCTGGAAAATCACATGGACAGAGGAGCCTGGTGAACTACAGTCCATGGGGTCACAAAGAGTTTGAAGTGAAAGATGTAGACTCTTTCTGTTAACACGTACTCGGGTATCTTCAGTAGTTTGCCAATACCAGTTAATAATAACTCCAACTTTCTGGTCAGTTAATTCAAAATTCTTCACTCCTTTCTTTCTCTCTACACACCTCCTTATGCATTCAGGTGGTCGTATCAGCTGTGAATACAAAATAATTTCCAAATAGATTCATTTCTCACTACTTACACTGCTACTACCACAGTCCAAGGTCTTACCTGGTGACTCAGAAGGTAAAGACTCCACCTGCAATGCAGGAGACCCGCGTTCCATCCCTGGGTTGGGAAGATCCCCTGGAGAAGGGCATGGCAACCCACTCCAGTATTCTTGCCTGAAGAATCCTTTGGACAGAGGAGCCTGGCGGGCTACAGCCCATAGCATCGCAGAGAGTCAGACACGACTCAGTGACTAACACACCGTCCAAAGGAAAATGACCACTTCTCTGAGAGGATCGCCCTGCGTCTACCCTTCCTCTCTCCTACGTAGTAACGTCCACGTGGTGACCGGAGTAATAGTTTCAAGTCAGAACACACTGCTCTCCTGCTCAACCCTTAAAACAGCTTGCCAGCTCTCCCAGGGCAAAGCCCCTGGTACGCGTGGTTCGAGGCTCCCTTACTGTCTCCACCTTGCTCTACCCCTACACCCTGGTCTCGCTTTTTCCTCAAAGCTACATGCACACTCAGGACTCAGGATTTTTGAAGCACTGTTTCCCTTCTGCTAAGAACTCTCTACCCTAAGGTTGCCATTTGCCTCACGCACCTCCACACCTCCTCTCATCTTTTTTCAAATGTCACCTTCTTTGACTGTCTCCAATAGTCTGATTTCTTTATACAAGCTTGTGCCCAGTCAACAATTTCTACCCTCCTTACCATACTTTTTTGTGCCTTCTTAGCACTTACCTCCACTTAACATACTCTACATTAATTGAATTTTTCCTGTCTGCTTCCCCACTCTAGAATCTCCAAGATGGTAGAGCTTTCATTTTTTTCACTTCTCTAGCTCTAGGACCCAGGACAAAAGACCTTCGTAAGCACTCAAAAATGTTTACACTGGTTTGAATAGATAAAAAAATAAATGTATAAGTAAATAAGTATCCATTAAGATTTCAGATGTCAAAACAAAGAGTTTTGCTTTGATCAAAAAAGCAACAGAGACACACTAAGGATACCTGCAGGTGAGAGTAGAGAGAGGTTGCCCATGGTCAGGGAAGACAAAGAGAGTAAAACACAGATTTGTCTAATCCAATCTGAGATCATTGGAATCCCGTTTAGGAAAATAGTTAAGTTGTTGTTCAGTCACCCAGTGATGTCCGACTCTTTGCGACCCCATGGACTGCAGCATGCCAGGCCTCCCTGTCCCTCACCATCTTCCGAAGTTGGCTCAAGTTCATGTCCATTGCATCGGTGATGCCATCCAACCATCTCATCCTCTGATGCCCTCTTCTCCTTCTGCCTTCAATCTTTCCCAGCATCGGGGACTTTTCAAATGAGTTGGCTGTTTGCATCGGGAAAAACAGTTACAGAAATGGAGGAAAAATAATGAATTCCAAAGGGACAAATGTGAATTGGCTGAATTAACTACCATGAGTGGAGAGAAGTGGCATTTCACAGATATTCTAAATAATACTGTGATCTTAGAGAGCTGGAAACTGTTGGGCTACTTTCAACAAGAAAGAAGGTGGGAAGGTTTGGAAGAGATGACACTGCTATTATGGGGGAAGAGTAATGATTTATTGAGATTGAAAAAAAAAATCATTCTGTTCCCATAATGCTCTTTATTGCAATTATGTAGAAGATGAATGAAAATGAACTTTTTTATAGTCATAAAAGCCTATAAAGCATGTTTTTTTTTTTTATGTTTTATAGTACTCCTCCACACATCAGATAGCTGTATTTGACCTGCATACCAATCAGGAGAGGAGTGATTCTCTACTGCTCCAGGTTAATTTAGAGTGTGTTCCTGCTGGGTCTAAAAGAGCCATGAAATAATAGAGGGGTTGCCAGATTCTCTATGTCTCTACCCCTCCAGCGGTGTACTCATTTTAGGATTCTGCTTTCATAGGCAGCACATGGTATAACAGAACTCAAGATCCTACACGTTTCTACTGAGACAGAGCGAGCGGGAGAAAAAGGGAGAGGGAGAGAGAAAGAGAGGTCAAGATCTGCATTGGTTTATTGCCTTGAGATCTTCTATTGTTTCCTTTAGTCTTGAGTTTCTGAGAATATAAGTACAGGGAAATATATGCTTATCCCATTAGTCTTAAAGAGTAGAATCAGGGCCGGAATAAAGTTATGCCACTTACTTACCATCCAAAAAATAATGAACTGCCCAGCAGGAGAATCTTTAGGAAGGCTGAGCCATCCATATTTTTAGAACTGAAGTGATGGTTGTAAGAAGTAAGAACCATTTTTAAAGGGCTTAGCATTTCTGAGGAGGCACTTCCTTTCAAGGTTCAACTTACTTTTAATGAGTCACAAGCTTGCAAATGTTTCCCCTTATTTTGTCCTTTGCTGTCTTTGTGCTTTTTCCTCTTTTGGTATTATTAAATACGAAGGGAGTTAGACTTAAAGGGATTATGGGGTAAAGACTTAAATTGCTTGGCTGTATTTTTGAATGAACAGGATGAGTGAGTCTCTGGATTAGTAAAAATTCTTTTGGTTAAAGTGATGATAACCTAAGTCAAACTAGCTGGGGTGGAAAAGAGTATTTATTGGAGGGACATCCTGTTGCCAAATGTGAGAAAACAATTGGATTAATCAATCCTTGGGAAGTGAGCACTGCAGGGCTCTCTTGTCCTCTTGTCTCTGTGTCTCTGGTTTTCAATGTCAGTTTTTCCTACTCCAGGCCAGTTCCTGCCCTGCTTCCCCAGTACCTGCATCCCACATTGTGATCCTCCCACTTCAGGGAGGCCCTGGCTGGCTTTCCCAATTCTATTTTGAAAAAAGCCCAGAGAAGGATTCAGAGTCACTGCTTTTAGGTCACAGGCTCATCCTTGGTGTATTCTGCAAAGGCCAAGAGGCCAGGTCGTGGGATCCTACATGAGCAAAGAGTCTTCTGCTCATTTCATAGATGAGGAAACTGAGGCACAAGGAGGCTAACTGACTTGTCCCAGATCATTCAACTAATAGAAATACTATTTGATCACCAACTATAGACATCATTAATAAATATTAATTCAAACTGGACCTGCAATCATTAAAAAGCCATCTGGAAGGAGCCTGAAGCACAGGGCAGTAAAAACAAGATGGTAGATGGTATTTGAACTGTGGTGCTGGAGAAGACTCTTGAGAGTTCCTTGAACAGCAAGGCAATCAAGCCATTCCATCCTAAAGGACATCAACCCTGAATATTCATTGGAAAGATTGATGCTGAAGCTGAAGCTCCAATACTTTGGCCACCTGATACAACGAACCCACTCATTGGAAAAGACCTTGATGCTAGGAAAGATTGAAGGCAGAAGAGGGCAACAGAGGATAAGACAATTGGATGGCATCATGGATTCAGTGGACATGAACTTGGGCAAACTCTGAGAGATGGTGAGGGACAGGGAGGCCTGAAATGCTGCAGTCCATGGCAGGTGGGGAGCTGGGTGGGGGCGGGGGCTCACAAGAAGATATTCAATAGGTTATATAGCACCATCTAGATTGCAGCCATGAAATTAAAAGCCACTTACTCCTTGGAAGGAAAGTTATGACCAACCTAGACAGCATATTAAAAAGCAGAGACATTACTTTGCCAACAAAGGCCCGTCTAGTTAAGGCTATGGTTTTTCCAGTGGTCATGTGTATGGATGTGAGAGTTGGACTGTGAAGAAAGCTGAGCACCGAAGAATTGATGCTTTTGAACTGTGGTGTTGGAGAAGACTCTTGAGAATCCCTTGGACTGCAAGGAGATCCAACCAGTCCATCCTAAAGGAGATCAGTCCTGGGTGTTCATTGGAAGGACTGATGCTGAAGCTGAAACTCCAATACTTTGGCCACCTCATGCGAAGAGCTGACTCATTGGAAAAGACCCTGATGCTGGGAGGGATTGGGGGCAGGAGGAGAAGGGGATGACAGAGGATGAGATGGCTGGATGGCATCACTGACTCGATGGACATGAGTTTGAGTAAACTCCTGGAGTTGGTGATGGAGGCCTGGCGTGCTGCGATTCATGAGGTCGCAAAGAGTCGGACACAACTGAGCGATTGAACTGACAGAGTGGTCATCTAGAGAATTTAATTTTATTCACATTTCAATGTGATATTAATAACTGAGGAAGTTTTGTCTATTTTTAATAAAGTATCATAAGCCAGAAACTTAGATTTACATCCAGAAATCTGTTGTATTTTATGGGCCCAGTCATAAAACAGTGCACATCTAAAGGGTCATTTCAACTAATATTTCATAGACAAATTTCTTAGTGCTGATGTTGACAATAACTTTGAATTGAAAAAAAACCTGGGATAAATCCTCTTGTGGAAAATAGTCATTTATTCTCAAATGCAATATAAAATGAGCCAGACTTCAAGGTTTGCAGGAGACAGTCTTCTTTCTGGGAAACAAATAGTTGCTACTATGAATTAAGTAAAAGGTATGTATAAGTGCTAGGGGCCTTTCTTGGGATGAACTTGCTTATCCCGAAAGGACAGAATAGGCGCTGCTCTACATACAGTTTGCAGGGGACAGAGCTGGTTGGATGGCTTGGTGCTGAATGCTAAATTCTCCAGATGACCACCAGATGGCGCTTTATAACCTACTGAATATAGTCTTGTTCAGTGGCCACATCGTGTCCGACTCTTTGTGACCATTCTGGTGCCACCAACTATTTTGATATAATGCAGTCATGCTGCTTTCTTTTATAAATGTGAAACTTGTAACAGGATGACTCTAGCATTTATTATTTCTACATACTACAGTAAAATTTCTAGGAAAGGGAAAGCTTACACAAAAATACTGACCTCCTGACTGAGTATTTTAAGATTATATTTAATTCAGCATTGTTTGATAATTTTTTAAATTTAAACTTCTATTACAGAAATGATATTTCATGGTACCGGTAATTAATAAATTTGTCCCTGGAACACTAGATGTGCAAGAAGAAATTTTACGTATCTTTAGAGAATTCACCATACCATGGTCTATTACATTGAAATCAGACTATTTATGACCCTCCAGTTACTTGATGAGGTCATTCAAATCTTGATTTGAAGACTTGACACACATCTGCATCTCCATTCCTCCTATGAAGAAAGGCCCATTTCTATTCTTGATGCAATATATGATTTGGGGCAAATCAATGTCTCTGGACTGGACCTCAGTTTCTTAAGCCAGTGAAATGACTGTTACGGATTATATGATTTTTTCATGTTTCTTCCTGTCCTAAAATTTAAAACTCATTCATCTCAAGTATTTATATCTTACTACTTATATCTTACTATCATGATCCACTGGCTCCTGGGAGAGGAAATGAGGCAGATATCCTACCCGTCAACTCAAGATTGCTAGAAAACTAAATCCCTAGCTCAAAAATGTTTTATTTTTCTCTTCTGTAGACCTTATAATTTATAGCCCCCTGGTGGTTAAACATTAAAATAGACACCCATCTTTCCTTTCAGAAGATTTTAGTGTGTATGTGTTCCCTGCACAAGGGGAAAAGAAAAGAAATCCTAAGAAAACAGCTCACCTGAACGTGATATTTTTTTCCCTTCAGGCAACTAGATTTCATGATATGTGGAAATATTCTGAAGGAGGAAGCAGACAGAACGGGCTCCATCTTAAAAGCAGGACTCCATCTTGGGCCAGACTGTGGACTTTGAGCTATATGCCCAGTATCTATGAAAATGACATACTAACTGGAAAACCAGACACCCCAGAAGGAAGAGTCCTAGGGCTCGTACCTGGAGTCTCCATCGCCTAAAAGAATATCCTAATTATCTGTGTAACTGAATAGAATCATAAATTCTATTATACTTACTGGGGTATGGACCACAGGCCTATTGATAATTGTCCACTGTTAACTACCTAGGCTTAAGGCAAACAAATCATCGGTTAACTTAGACTGTATCTTTCTTTTCCTTTGTTCAGACTAGTTTCAGGGAATTTGGGGAGATGGGTTTGGGCACGTACACTTAGGGTATATAAGGTTTTCACAAAAACTGGTCCAGGTCCTTGCCTAAGAGGAGACTCTGCCTTGGGCCCACCCGTATAGTAAACTGCACTCAACCATTTGCATTGTTATTATGAGTGAGTTTGTTTCCCAGAAAGCCTGACTACAACAATTCTATCCTTCCCTCAGGTAAAAGCAGACCTGTTACACCAGCTTGTTCAGTCAGTTCAGTTCAGTTCAGTTGGATTCATTGGATTAGTCATGTCTGAATCTGTACGACCCCATGGACTGCAGCATGCCTGGCTTTCCTGTCCATCACGAACTCCCGAAGCTTACTCAAACTCATGTCCACTGAGTCGGTGATGCCATCCAGCCATCTCAATCTCTGTCGTCCCCTTCTCCTCCTGCCTTCAATCTTTCCCAGCATCAGGGACTTTTCCAATGAATCAGTTCTTCATATCAGGTGGCCAAAATATTGGAGTTTCCGCTTCAGCATCAATCCTTCCAATGAATATCGGGACTGATGTCCTTTAGGATGGGCTGGTTGCATCTCCTTGCAGTCCAATGGACTCTCAGACGTCTTCTCCCACATTACAGTTCAAGAGCATCAATTTTTTGGCATTCAGCTTTCTTCGTAGTTCAACTTCTTTCCATACATAACTACTGGGGAAACCATAGCTTTGACTCCATGGACATTTGTTGGCAAAGTCATGTCTCTGCTTTTTAATATGCTGTCTAAGTTGGTCATAGCTTTTCTTCCAAGGAACAAGCATCTTTCAGTTTCATAGCTATAGTCACCATCTGCAGCTATTTTGGAGCCCAAGAAGATACATTATCTGTCACTGTTTCATTGTTTCCCGTCAATTTGCCATGAACAGATGGGACCGGATGCCATGATCTTAGTTTTCTGAATACTGAGTTTTAAGCCAACGTTTTCACTCTCCTCTTTCACTTTCATCAAATTCTTCTTCACTTTCTGCCATATCTGCATATCTGATGTTATTGATATTTCTCCCGGCAAACTTGATTCCAGCTTATGTTTCATTCAGCATGGCATTTTGCATGATGTACTCTGCAGATAAGTTAAATAAGCAGTGTGACAATAAACAGTGTATTATTTGTATGAAAGGGGCCCCCTTCCAGGGTCCAAAATTGGGCTCTTTTATACCACTCGGAAATGAATTGTCCGAGGAGACACATGTGCTGACAAAGAAGAGATTTTAATGGGAAAGGGCACCCGGGTGAGAAACAGCAGGATAAGGGAACCCAGGAGAAGTGCTGTGCTGCGTGGCTCCCAGTCTCGGGCTTTATGGTAATGGGATTAGTTTCCTGGTGGTCTTTGGCCAGTCATTCTAATGCAGAGTCGTTCCTGGTGGCGCACGCATCGCTCAGCCTAGAAGGATGCTAGCGAGAGGGATTCTGGGAAGTGGACAACACCTGTGTCTCCTCTCGACCTTTCCCCAGCTCTTCCGGTTGGTTGTGGCTTATTACCTCCGTGTTCCTTACCAGGCTCTCCTGTCATAAAACAACTCCAGGGAATGGTTACTATGGTGCCTGGCCGGGTGGGTGGTTTCAATCAGTGTGCTTCCCCTAACATAATGACAAGAAAAGTATGAATCCACCTCTATACAAAGTTGAGTTGCATTGAATTCTGAGTTATTGTAGTTATCTCAAGGCCAAAGAAACTGAAGCTGGAGAAAGACAAGTTCAAGAGAAAAGGACGAGGTGGCTGCCATTCCAAGGATGAGTCTCAAGGAGTTAAACACTTCCTGCATGACTGGGTGATTGTGACCTTTGGTACTGTACACACACTTATCTCCGGCCAAGCCAAATACCTGGGAGCCATCTTTCAGGTTCCTCTTTCCATTCCCCTGCCATGCACGTCAGCAAGAAATAATATTGTTTAATATTGTTTCTTACAGACCAGACCACAGAGTGTTGAGAACATGTCTTCCAAGATGCAAGCAGATTGAGGGCAGTAGTGTTACTGGAGGAGGGAGTCAAAACTCCTTCTGGTCCCATCTCTCCTGTTCCTTTATGAAAAGCCCTAATCTTTGCGTGTAGGAATAGCATGGCAACAGCTGTAGTTCTTAGGACACTGGGAGAAGGAAAGTTCAGAAACTGTGTAAATATGGGGAAAGGGGAAGAATGCAAGGCAAGGGTCTATCAACTGAAAAATACAGTCACAACCTGCAAGTAGAGACTTATTTTCTCCGGTGGGAATGTTGAGCACTCTGAGCCCAGGAGACAATATCTCAGTAGATATGAGAAAACTGCTCAAGGTGGCTGTTGGGCAAGTCAGGCTATATGCAAGTTTGCAACAAAGGGAGCAGGTGGTCTGAACTTCAAAGGTCAGGTATCAGGGTAAGGAATTTAGAATTCTTTGTCTGGGAAGATGCAAGCCTCTGGGCTCAGTGAATTCATTGCTTTCAAATGCACCTCAGCTATCTGGGGCCAATCCCCTTTCCTTGTTCACCTTGCTTTTTGCATTGCTCAGTTGCTCAGTTGTGTCCGACTCTGTGTGACCCATGGACCATAGTCTGCCAGGCTCCTCTGTTCATGGGATTCTGCAGGTAAGAATACTGGAGTGGGTTTCTGTTCCCTTCTCCAGGGGATCTTTCCAACCCGGGATCAAATCCGGGTCTCCTGCATTGGAGGTGGATTCTTTACCACCTGAGACACCAGGACGCTAGAGAATTTTATTAACCAAACCCAAATGATAACTTTCTTTAGAAGAAATAAATGATAGCATAATCTAGGCCATGTTTCCTGAGATGACATTCAGGATGGTGGTTGGCATGTTTGAACCACAGGACGAACCTCTTCTCCGTTATTCTGAATGGGAACAGCAAGGCCTGCTGTTGTGAATCTGTTTGCTTTTCCTCATCTTGATCAGGGTTTCCTTTTTTTTTTTCATTTATTTTTATTAGTTGGAGGCTAATTACTTTACAATATTGCAGTGGGTTTTGTCATACATTGACATGAATTAGCCATGGAGTTACACTTATCCCCATCCTGATCCCCCTCCCACCTCCCTCTCCACCTGATTCCTCTTGGTCTTCCCAGTGCACCAGGCCCGAGCACTTGTCCTATGCATCCCACCTGGGCTGGCGATCTGTTTCACTATAGATAATATACATGCTGTTCTCTCGATACATCCCACCCTCGCCTTCTCCCACAGAGTCCAAAAGTCTGTTCTGTACATCTGTGTCTCTTTTTCAGTTTTGCATATAGGGTTATCATTACTATCTTTCTAAATTCCATATATATGTGTTAATATGCTGTAATGTTCTTTATCTTTCTGGTTTACTTCACTCTGTATAATGGGCTCCAGTTTCCTCCATCTCATTAGAACTGATTCAAATGAATTCCTTTTAACGGCTGAGTCATATTCCATTGTGTATATGTACCACAGCTTCCTTATCCATTCATCTGCTGATGGGCATCTGGGTTGCTTCCATGTCCTGGCTATTATAAACAGTGCTGCGATGAACATTGGGGTGCATGTGTCTCTTTCAGATCTGGTTTCTTCAGTGTGTATGCCCAGAAGTGGGATTGCTGGGTCATATGGCAGTTCTATTTCCAGTTTTTTAAGAAATCTCCACACTGTTCTCCATAGTGGCTGTACTAGTTTGCACTCCCACCAACAGTGTAAGAGGGTTCCTTTTTCTCCACACCCTCTCCAGCATTTATTGCTTGAAGACTTTTGGATAGCAGCCATCCTGACTGGCGTGTAATGGTACCTCATTGTGGTTTTGATTTGCATTTCTCTGATAATGAGTGATGTTGAGCATCTTTTCATGTGTTTGTTAGCCATCTGTATGTCTTCCTTGGAGAAATGTCTGTTTAGTTCTTTGGCCCATTTTTTGATTGGGTCATTTATTTTTCTGGAATTGAGCTTCAGGAGTTGCTTGTATATTTTTTGGATTAATCCTTTGTCTGTTGCTTCATTTGCTATTATTTTCTCCCAATCTGAGGGCTGTCTTTTCACCTTGCTTATAGTTTCCTTTGTTGTGCAAAAGCTTTTAAGTTTCATTAGGTCCCATTTGTTTATTTTTGCTTCTTTTTCCAATATTCTGGGAGGTGGGTCATAGAGGATCCTGCTGTGATTCATGTCGGAGAGTGTTTTGCTTATGTTCTCCTCTAGGAGTTTTATAGTTTCTGGTCTTACATTTAGATCTTTAATCCATTTTGAGTTTATTTTTGTGTATGGTGTTAGAAAGTGTTCTAGTTTCATTCTTTTACAAGTGGTTGACCAGTTTTCCCAGCACCACTTGTTAAAGAGGTTGTCTTTTTTCCATTGTATATCCTTGCCTCCTTTGTCGAAGATAAGGTGTCCAAAAGTTCGTGGATTTATCTCTGGGCTTTCTATGTTGTTCCATTGTAGATTAGGGTTTCTAACCTTAGCACTAATTGACATTTCCAGCCTCATAATCTTTTACAGTAGGGGACTGGCTGATGTATTTTTCGATTCATAGCAGCTTGTCTGGACTCTGCCCACTAGATGTCAGGAGCATGCTCTTTTCCACGTGTGACCCCGAATGTGCTCCCAGAATTTGCCAAATGTCCCCAGTTGGCAAATCACTAGTTGTGATCCACTGATGTATAGCAACATGGGGCTTGAAGTGCTTATGATTGAACCTCTTGAGTCTATGTTACTGGGGAACATGTGCTCATATGCTCTGTTGCTCAGTCATTTCTGACTATTTGTGTCCCCATGGACTGTAGTCTGCAGGAATTCGCTGTCTATGGGGTTTCCAAGGCAAGAATACTGGAGAGGCTTGCCATTCCCTTCTCCAGGGGATCTTCCCAACCCCAGGGATCGATCCCAGGTCTTCTGCATTGCAGGCAGTTTCTTCACTCTCTGAGCCACCAGACAAGGCCATTGTTGCCCTGAGAATAAGGTCATCAGTGCCATCTTTCTAGATTCCACATTCGTGCATTGATATACATTGTTTGTTCTCTCTTTCTGACTTACTTCACTCTGTAAAATAGGCTCTAGGTTCGTCCACCTCATTAGTTCTGATTCAAATGTGTTCCATTTAATGGCTGAATAATAATAGTCTGTTGTATATATGTACCACGTCTACTTTATCCAATCATCTATTAATGGACATCTAGGTTGCTTCCATGTCCTAACTATTGTGAATAGTGCTGCAACGAACCTCGGTGTACATGTGTCTTTTCACTTATGGTTTCCAGTGGTCAGGTTTTAAAGAGATAATTTAGATAAGGAGGAATAATTCATAAGAATCTGGCAATCACCAAAAGAATAACCAAAACAAGTGAAAGTAAATAGAAATGATGATGTTTTCGGAAAGTGTGAAAAGCGTGTTCAGTGGCAAAGTTTCCATCTTTTTGAGTATGCCTTACAGTTTATGAGCTGTGAGTGAATAAGAATGCCTAGGACTATTCTCCATGGAAAACAAGTCTTCACGGAAAGATAAAGTGATGAAAATGGAGGGAAGAATTATTGTTAAGAATCTAGCTATCACCAAAAAAAGGAGAAATAGAAGTGAAAGTAAATAGAAATGATGATGTTTTAGGAAACTGTGAATAGAGTTTTCAATGGGATAGCTTCCATCTTGGTGAGTATGCCTTGTAGTTTATGAACTGTAAATGAATAAGGATGTCCAGGCCGATTCTCCATGGAAAACAAGTCTTCCAGGAAAGATAAAGCGACGGAAGTAGAGGGAAGGTCTGTGAAGGGAGTGAGCATTATATTTGTCGATTATTTAAAATGGATCCGAGGACACAAGGGAAAAAGGTCCAAGAAGATTCAGTGTAGCAGAAGTAAGGTGAGTCTAGTTTCAAGGATTTTGAAGGAAACGGTTTGTTCTTGAGAATATTTGATACAATTTCTATCCGCCCTCCCCCTCACAACAAAACCCCATTTTTCTGACAGAGTTGCATGTCTCTAGCTGCAGACTGTGATCAACAAAGGATGTGAAGCCCTAGGAAATAATTTTTGCCTGGATAGCAAAGAAAGGACAGGCTAAGCATCATTGTACACAAATATTTCGATTCAACGACCTGGCAACTTGAACTGACAACATATCAGAAAGGAATAATAAAAGTATTCAGTTCAGGTCAGTTGCTCAGTTGTGTCCGACTCTTCGCGACCCCATGGTCTGCAGCACGCCTGGCTTTCCTGTCCATCACGAACTCCCGAAGCTTACTCAAACTCATGTCCACTGAGTCAGTGGTGCCATCCAGCCATCTCAATCTCTGTCGTCCCCTTCTCCTCCTGCCTTCAATCTTTCCCTGCATCAGGGACTTTTCCAATGAATCAGTTCTTCGTATCAGGTGGCCAAAGTATTGGAGTTTCCGCTTCAGCATCTGTCCTGCCATTGAATATTCAGGACTGGTTTCCTTTAGGATGGGCTGGTTGGATCTCCTTGCAGTCCAAGGGACTCTCAAGAGTCTTCTCCAACATCACTGTTCAAAAGCATCAATCCTTTAGCACTCAGCTTTCTTCATAGTTCAACTCTTTTCCATACATAACTACTGGAAAAACCGTAGCTTTGACTCCCTGGACATTTGTTGACAAAGTCGTGTCTCTGCTTTTTAATATTCTGTCTAAGTTGGTCATAGCTTTTCTTCCAATGAGCAAGCGTCTCTTAGTTTCATAGCTGTAGTCACCATCTGCAGCGATTTTGGAGCCCAAGAACATATATTGTCGGTCACTATTTCCGTTGTTTCTCCACCTAGTTGCCAGCCATGACCTTAGTTTTCTGATTGTTGAGTTTTAAGCCAACTTTTTCACTCTGCTCTTTCACTTTCATCAAGAGGCGTTTTAGTTCTTCTTCATTTTCTGCCATAACGGTGGTGTCAGCTGCATATCTTATGTTATTGATATTTCTCCCAGCAAACTTGATTCCAGCTTATGTTTCATCCAACGTGGCATTTTGCGTGATGTACTCTGCAGATAAGTTAAATAAGGAGTGTCACAATATACAGTATAATTGTTTCAGGAAAAGGGACCCCTTCCAGGGCCCAAAACCAGTCTCTTGTCTAACACTTGGAAATAAATTGTCCGAGCAGACACATGTGCTGACAAGGAAGAGATTTTATTGGGAAAGGGCAGCCAGGTCGAGAGCAGGAGGGTAAGGGAACTCAGGAAACGTGCTGTGCCGCGTGGCTCCCAGTCTCAGGCTTTATGGTGATGGGATTAGTTTCCTGGTGGTCTTTGGCCAGTCATTCTAATGCAGAGTCGTTCCTGGTGGCGCACGCATCGCTCAGCCTAGAAGGATGCTAGCGAGAGGGATTCTGGGAAGTGGACGGACACGCGGTGCCGCCTTTTGACCTTTCCCCAGCTCTTCCGGTTGGTTGTGGCTTATTACCTCCGTGTTCCTTACCAGGCTCTCCTGTCTTGAAACAACTCAAGGGAATGGTTACTATGGTGCCTGGCTGGGGTGGGTGGTTTCAATCAGTGTGCTTCCCCTAACATAATGACAAGAAAAGTATGAATCCACCTCTATACAAAGTTGAGTTGCATTGAATTCTGAGTTATTGTAGTTATCTCAAGGCCAAAGAAACTGAAGCTGGAGAAAGACAAGTTCAAGAGAAAAGGACGAGGTGGCTGCCATTCCAAGGATGAGTCTCAAGGAGTTAAACACTTCCTGCATGACTGGGTGATTGTGACCTTTGGTACTGTACACAAACTTATCTCCGGCCAAGCCAAATACCTGGGAGCCATCTTTCAGGTTCCTCTTTCCATTCCCCTGCCATGCACGTCAGCAAGAAATAATATTGTTTAATATTGTTTCTTACAGACCAGACCACAGAGTGTTGAGAACATGTCTTCCAAGATGCAAGCAGATTGAGGGCAGTAGTGTTACTGGAGGAAGGAGTCAAAACTCCTTCTGGTCCCATCTCTCCTGTTCCTTTATGAAAAGCCCTAATCTTTGCGTGTAGGAATAGCATGGCAACAGCTGTAGTTCTTAGGACACTGGGAGAAGGAAAGTTCAGAAACTGTGTAAATATGGGGAAAGGGGAAGAATGCAAGGCAAAGGGTCTATCAACTGAAAAATACAGTCACAATCTGCAAGTAGAGACTTATTTTCTCTGGTGGGAATGTTGAGCACTCTGAGCCCAGGAGACAATATCTCAGTAGATATGAGAAAACTGCTCAAGGTGGCTGTTGGGCAAGTCAGGCTATATGCAAGTTTGCAACAAAGGGAGCAGGTGGTCTGAACTTCAAAGGTCAGGTATCAGGGTAAGGAATTTAGAATTCTTTGTCTGGGAAGATGCAAGCCTCTGGGCTCAGTGAATTCATTGCTTTCAAATGCACCTCAGCTATCTGGGGCCAATCCCCTTTCCTTGTTCACCTTGCTTTTTGCATTGCTCAGTTGCTCAGTTGTGTCCGACTCTGTGTGACCCATGGACCATAGTCTGCCAGGCTCCTCTGTTCATGGGATTCTGCAGGTAAGAATACTGGAGTGGGTTTCTGTTCCCTTCTCCAGGGGATCTTTCCAACCCAGGGATCAAATCCCTGCATTGGAGGTGGATTCTTTACCACCTGAGACACCAGGACGCTAGAGAATTTTATTAACCAAACCCAAATGATAACTTTCTTTAGAAGAAATAAATGATAGCATAATCTAGGCCATGTTTCCTGAGATGACATTCAGGATGGTGGTTGGCATGTTTGAACCACAGGACGAACCTCTTCTCCGTTATTCTGAATAGGAACAGCAAGGCCTGCACTTGTGAATCTGTTTGCTTTTCCTCATCTTGATCAGGGTTTCCTTTTTTTTTTTTTTTTCATTTATTTTTATTAGTTGGAGGCTAATTACTTTACATTATTGCAGTGGGTTTTGTCATACATTGACATGAATCAGCCATGGATTTACATGTATTCCCATCCTGATCCCCCTCCCACCTCCCTCTCCACCTGATTCCTCTTGGTCTTCCCAGTGCACCAGGCCCGAGCACTTGTCCTATGCATCCCACCTGGGCTGGCGATCTGTTTCACTATAGATAATATACATGCTGTTCTCTCTATACATCCCACCCTCGCCTTCTCCCACAGAATCCAAAAGTCTGTTCTGTACATCTGTGTCTCTTTTTCAGTTTTGCATATAGGGTTATCATTACTATCTTTCTAAATTCCATATATATATGTTAATATGCTGTAATGTTCTTTATCTTTCTGGTTCACTTCATTCTGTATAATGGGCTCCAGTTTCCTCCATCTCATTAGAACTGATTCAAATGAATTCCTTTTAACGGCTGAGTCATATTCCATTGTGTATATGTACCACAGCTTCCTTATCCATTCGTCTGCTGATGGGCATCTGGGTTGCTTCCATGTCCTGGCTATTATAAACAGTGCTGCGATGAACATTGGGGTGCACATGTCTCTTTCAGATCTGGTTTCTTCAGTGTGTATGCCCAGAAGTGGGATTGCTGGGTCATATGGCAGTTCTATTTCCAGTTTTTTAAGAAATCTCCACACTGTTTTCCATAGTGGCTGTACTAGTTTGCATTCCCACCAACAGTGTAAGAGGGTTCCTTTTTCTCCACACCCTCTCCAGCATTTATTGCTTGTAGACTTTTGGATAGCAGCCATCCTGACTGGCGTGTAATGGTACCTCATTGTGGTTTTGATTTGCATTTCTCTGATAATGAGTGATGTTGAGCATCTTTTCATGTGTTTGTTAGCCATCTGTATGTCTTCCTTGGAGAAATGTCTGTTTAGTTCTTTGGCCCATTTTTTGATTGGGTCATTTATTTTTCTGGAATTGAGCTTCAGGAGTTGCTTGTATATTTTTTGGATTAATCCTTTGTCTGTTGCTTCATTTGCTATTATTTTCTCCCAATCTGAGGGCTGTCTTTTCACCTTGCTTATAGTTTCCTTTGTTGTGCAAAAGCTTTTAAGTTTCATTAGGTCCCATTTGTTTATTTTTGCTTCTTTTTCCAATATTCTGGGAGGTGGGTCATAGAGGATCCTGCTGTGATTCATGTCGGAGAGTGTTTTGCTTATGTTCTCCTCTAGGAGTTTTATAGTTTCTGGTCTTACGTTTAGATCTTTAATCCATTTTGAGTTTATTTTTGTGTATGGTGTTAGAAAGTGTTCTAGTTTCATTCTTTTACAAGTGGTTGACCAGTTTTCCCAGCACCACTTGTTAAAGAGGTTGTCTTTTTTCCATTGTATATCCTTGCCTCCTTTGTTGAAGATAAGGTGTCCAAAAGTTCGTGGATTTATCTCTGGGCTTTCTATGTTGTTCCATTGTAGATTAGGGTTTCTAACCTTAGCACTAATTGACATTTCCAGCCTCGTAATCTTTTACAGTAGGGGACTGGCGGATGTATTTTTCGATTCATAGCAGCTTGTCTGGACTCTGCCCACTAGATGTCAGGAGCATGCTCTTTTCCACGTGTGACCCCGAATGTGCTCCCAGAATTTGCCAAATGTCCCCAGTTGGCAAATCACTGGTTGTGATCCACTGATGTATAGCAACACGGGGCTTGAAGTGCTTATGACTGAACCTCTTGAGTCTATGTTACTGGGGAACATGTGCTCATATGCTCTGTTGCTCAGTCATTTCTGACTATTTGTGTCCCCATGGACTGTAGTCTGCAGGAATTCGCTGTCTATGGGGTTTCCAAGGCAAGAATACTGGAGAGGCTTGCCATTCCCTTCTCCAGGGGATCTTCCCAACCCCAGGGATTGATCCCAGGTCTTCTGCATTGCAGGTAGTTTCTTCACTCTCTGAGCCACCAGACAAGCCCATTGTTGCCCTGAGAATAAGGTCATCAGTGCCATCTTTCTAGATTCCACATTCGTGCATTGATATACATTGTTTGTTCTCTCTTTCTGACTTACTTCACTCTGTAAAATAGGCTCTAGGTTCGTCCACCTCATTAGTTCTGATTCAAATGTGTTCCATTTAATGGCTGAATAATAATAGTCTGTTGTATATATGTACCACGTCTACTTTATCCAATCATCTATTAATGGACATCTAGGTTGCTTCCATGTCCTAACTATTGTGAATAGTGCTGCAACGAACCTCGGTGTACATGTGTCTTTTCACTTATGGTTTCCAGTGGTCAGGTTTTAAAGAGATAATTTAGATAAGGAGGAATAATTCATAAGAATCTGGCAATCACCAAAAGAATAACCAAAACAAGTGAAAGTAAATAGAAATGATGTTTTCGGAAAGTGTGAAAAGCGTGTTCAGTGGCAAAGTTTCCATCTTTTTGAGTATGCCTTACAGTTTATGAGCTGTAAGTGAATAAGAATGCCTAGGACTATTCTCCATGGAAAACGAGTCTTCACGGAAAGATAAAGTGATGAAAATGGAGGGAAGAATTATTGTTAAGAATCTAGCTATCACCAAAGAAAGGAGAAATAGAAGTGAAAGTAAATAGAAATGATGATGTTTTAGGAAACTGTGAATAGAGTTTTCAATGGGATAGCTTCCATCTTGGTGAGTATGCCTTGTAGTTTATGAACTGTAAATGAATAAGGATGTCCAGGCCGATTCTCCATGGAAAACAAGTCTTCCAGGAAAGATAAAGCGACGGAAGTAGAGGGAAGGTCTGTGAAGGGAGTGAGCATTATATTTGTCGATTATTTAAAATGGATCCGAGGACACAAGGGAAAAAGGTCCAAGAAGATTCAGTGTAGCAGAAGTAAGGTGAGTCTACGTTCAAGGATTTTGAAGGAAACGGTTTGTTCTTGAGAATATTTGATACAATTTCTATCCGCCCTCCCCCCACAACAAAACCCCATTTTTCTGACAGAGTTGCATGTCTCTAGCTGCAGACTGTGATCAACAAAGGATGTGAAGCCCTAGGAAATAATTTTTGCCTGGATAGCAAAGAAAGGACAGGCTAAGCATCATTGTACACAAATATTTCGATTCAACGACCTGGCAACTTGAACTGACAACATATCAGAAAGGAATAATAAAAGTATTCAGTTCAGGTCAGTTGCTCAGTTGTGTCCGACTCTTCGCAACCCCATGGACTGCAGCACGCCTGGCTTTCCTGTCCATCACGAACTCCCGAAGCTTACTCAAACTCATGTCCACTGAGTCAGTGGTGCCATCCAGCCAACTCAATCTCTGTCGTCCCCTTCTCCTCCTGCCTTCAATCTTTCCCTGCATCAGGGACTTTTCCAATGAATCAGTTCTTCGTATCAGGTGGCCAAAATATTGGAGTTTCCGCTTCAGCATCTGTCCTGCCATTGAATATTCAGGACTGGTTTCCTTTAGGATGGGCTGGTTGGATCTCCTTGCAGTCCAAGGGACTCTCAAGAGTCTTCTCCAACATCACTGTTCAAAAGCATCAATCCTTTGGCACTCAGCTTTCTTCATAGTTCAACTCTTTTCCATACATAACTACTGGAAAAACCGTAGCTTTGACTCCCTGGACATTTGTTGACAAAGTCGTGTCTCTGCTTTTTAATATTCTGTCTAAGTTGGTCATAGCTTTTCTTCCAATGAGCAAGCGTCTCTTAGTTTCATAGCTGTAGTCACCATCTGCAGCGATTTTGGAGCCCAAGAACATATATTGTCGGTCACTACTTCCGTTGTTTCTCCACCTAGTTGCCAGCCATGACCTTAGTTTTCTGATTGTTGAGTTTTAAGCCAACTTTTTCACTCTGCTCTTTCACTTTCATCAAGAGGCGTTTTAGTTCTTCTTCATTTTCTGCCATAACGGTGGTGTCAGCTGCATATCTGATGTTATTGATATTTCTCCCAGCAAACTTGATTCCAGCTTATGTTTCATCCAACGTGGCATTTTGCATGATGTACTCTGCAGATAAGTTAAATAAGGAGTGTCACAATATACAGTATAATTGTTTCAGGAAAAGGGATCCCTTCCAGGGCCCAAAACCAGTCTCTTGTCTAACACTTGGAAATAAATTGTCCGAGCAGACACATGTGCTGACAAGGAAGAGATTTTATTGGGAAAGGGCAGCCAGGTCAAGAGCAGGAGGGTAAGGGAACTCAGGAGACGTGCTGTGCCGCGTGGCTCCCAGTCTCAGGCTTTATGGTGATGGGATTAGTTTCCTGGTGGTCTTTGGCCAGTCATTCTAATGCAGAGTCGTTCCTAGTGGCGCACGCATCGCTCAGCCAAGATGGATGCTAGCGAGAGGGATTCTGGGAAGTGGACGGACACGCGGTGCCTCCTTTTGACCTTTCCCCAGCTCTTCCGGTTGGTTGTGGCTTATTACCTCCGTGTTCCTTACCAGGCTCTCCTGTCTTGAAACAACTCAAGGGAATGGTTACTGTGGTGCCTGGCTGGGGTGGGTGGTTTCAATCAGTGTGCTTCCCCTAACATAATGACAAGAAAAGTATGAATCCACCTCTATACAAAGTTGAGTTGCATTGAATTCTGAGTTATTGTAGTTATCTCAAGGCCAAAGAAACTGAAGCTGGAGAAAGACAAGTTCAAGAGAAAAGGACGAGGTGGCTGCCATTCCAAGGATGAGTCTCAAGCAGTAAACCTTTCCTCCGTGACTGGATGATTGACCAGTGGATGTGACCTTTGGTACTGTACACAAACTTATCTCCGGCCAAGCCAAATACCTGGGAGCCATCTTTCAGGTTCCTCTTTCCATTCCCCTGCCATGCACGTCAGCAAGAAATAATATTGTTTCTTCCAAGAAGACCACAGAGAATCTTGAAAAGATTTTTCCATGATGCAAGCAGATTGTGGGCAGTAGTGTTACTGGAGGAGGGAGCCAAAACTCCTTCTGGTCCCTTCTATGCTGTTCCTTTAGAAAACAGCATTTCTTGTTTGTTCTTTTATGTAAAGGCCTACTCTCTCTACATGTGGGAATAGTATGGTAACAAACTGATGTTCTTAGGACACTGGAAGAAGGTAAGATTAGAAACTGTGTAAACACAGGGAAAGGGGAACAATGCAAGGGGAGAGGCCTATGCAACCCAGGGATTGAACCCACATCTCCGGGGGCTCTTGCACTGCAGTCCAATTCTTTACCACTGAGCCACAGGGGAAGCCCGTTTTTCCATGTGTATTTACAAATTGTGCTAAGCAATATTGCTGAATATTTACTTCAGACAAGTGTAAGCCCCCTCCCCCTTCTACCCCCCACCCCCCCATTCCTCACCCCCCCCACCCCCACTCTTCTGGTGTCCATTAGTTCTGTATATCTGAGGAAGCAACTTATTTTTCTTGGTAATACTTTCTTACCATCTCAAGGAAAAAACAGAGGTGATATGCTCTCGCATGAGCAAAAACCATGACTTCTTCCTGCACATTCCAGTAAAAGCCCTGCCATAATCTCAAGCCCCAGCTCCAGCATGCTGTCTCTCCTTGCTCCCAGGGCCTGTGTGCTACTTGGTTGTATTTTTGTTTCTTTAGCAGAAGTTTTCGATCTCTCAGATCAATATCCACCTCTGTGGGATGAGAGTCCTGGTCAGTTCAGTGACTACAGTGTGGAGAATGGAAAGTACATTATTGATCCCTGGGTATACCCTAAGAGAATGGGCATGTATAAAATCCTCCTGAACAAGACAGCCAGTTATTTTGAAAAATTTGCACCAGATAATGAACAAAATATTTTATGGGGATTAGCTTTGCAGCATGGCTGGCAATTTGGATCAGGTAAGAATGATTTGTTTTTACTCGAATGATTTTCCAATCTAACCATGTGGTAATTGGGAAATGGAACTCTGTATAAACCAATTTTTGAAAATCGATTTCTTTCTTTTCTTCTTTTCTCCTCATAACCATTAGTTTTCTACTTCTTCTCCTCCATAAATCTTTCTGGGTTGCCTGTTTTGATTTGAAACTGCAGTGAGGCATATAGTATAGTTGCCAAACACAAAAAGACTTCATTTCCAACATTTTGGGCATTCTACTTGAACTCCTACTAGATGCCGGATTCTATTCTAAGCACTGTGATGGACAAAACAGTCAAGAAGACATGCATTAAAAACAGAAGATGATGTCAAATTACTTTGAATTTCTTGAAGTTCTAACTATGATTACCTATACATGGAGATGGAGAGAGGCAAGAAAGGGACCTTGTTCATGAGGACGTTTCTCTGCAAAAGATCAATTCCTTTCAGAAATCAAGTACATTCTAGTGTTTAGTTAGCAGATATGTTTGGGCCAAAGGTTCATAAATTATAGGATATTTGGCTGACAGAAAGTCTTATGAAAGGGAGTGGTGTCTCTTGCACTCCATACTACAATACTACCGATAAGGAAATTTGTTCTGTTCTGTTGGTCCTTTAGTGGACCGGAACCTCGTGGTCCGGAGTCGACAATGAAAAAGCAAAAGAAGGAAAGAGGCTAATATTCCCTGGCTTATGCAGCCGGCTTTTCCACTTCTGGGAATCAGCCAGACAGAGAGAGAGAGAGAGAGAGAGAGAGAGAGAGAGACACGGGGAAGCTCTGATGGAGCAAAGGTGCTTTTAATCAACATGATGTGGGCATATATACTGTCTTACAAGGTAGTTATTCTCAGCAAAGATAAAGATTAAAATTCCAGACTTACAAAACATAAGGCGATAAACAATCACTTTTACCATACGGTTCTTAAAAAGGGAGAGGGTACTTATCACCGTATTGAAAAACTAAGGAAGGAAGTGCCTGGATTGCTCAGCCCCAGGGAAAGTGGGAAAGGAGTGCCTCTCCTCTTAATTCCTGAATATTCAGGAATTAATAAGAGCCAGAGGATTCTTGACAGATCCAAAACAGCACACAGGAAGCCTCCTGTTAAATGCTTCCTGACAATTCCCCCTATTTTATTATATTTGTAAAAAAGGTCCTGACCAAATGAGTTTGGTTAGTATTAACCAACCTTATAGAAAGGCGACGATAAACAACAAATACAATTATCAAGACAATCACCCAAAGTTACAGTTCCAGACCCGATGCTGTGGGTAATACTTTGAAATCATCTTCATGGGTCTAGCCCGGATAATTTGTTCAGCTAAAGTTTCCAAATTAGTGCAAGAGGGCAGATGTTTAGAAAAAGTTTTAAAGATTTCCTTTTGCAGTAATTGTACATTCAGAGAGGCATTATCAAGTAAATGAAATTTGATTTGTTTCCAGTTGTAGGTAATATGATTGAAATGAACAGGCGTAACACAAAATTGGCAGTTAATAAAAGTTACAGAATGTAAAGTCTTATTAAATTGTAAATTTCTTATGGCTACAACAGAAGGAAGTGGGACACAGGCCTGTATAAAATATGACTGATTATAGCAAAAGAAATAGTTACTATGACCACCACTGGTCCCCGTGTATTGTCCGGTCTAAGTCCCAAGTCCTTCCGTGCTGGCAGCAAGTTTCCATATGTCTCATTGTTCAGGCCCGATTTGTTTATCGAGGACGATTCGAGGAGGAGGGGGGGATGCCATTCCACTGTCACGTCAGCCAAGAAGTCCTTTGTCATGGTAATGTTTCAACGTACTGTTAGTAACCTTTTACATAATGTTTTTTGTTCTTTCCCTAAAGTTTCAGTAGTAAACATTGCTCACAGACAGAAAAAGGGCAGCAATGTCCGAAAGTCTACTTTTGTAGGCAGGACCAAAGTCCAAGTTTGTCAGCTGACGTTTTTGCATAATTTTCCTGGGCCCAGGCACAGTGGAAAGCCTAAAGAAATGTTAATTAGCTTTCCTTCTTCCCCAGGGTGTGAGGGTTCCAGGGAGGGGGCATATGGATGGAGTCATTGGTTGATAGGATCGGTCTTCTCTCCATCTATTTTATGACCTGTAATAAAGGGGGATTGGGTAAGTAAACCCAGTTAAGTCTGATTTGTTAATCCAGCTCAAGTGGTAGTCACGCAGGTCAGCATAGTGATAGGAAGGTTTTCAGGACTTTGAGGCATTTCCTGTTGAGAAACCAGATTTTTAAAATCTTGATTAGTAAGGGTTTTTATCTGTTCCCAAGTGGGGAGATCATAGGGTTGATGTCCCCGAGGGCGACGCTTTCTGGAGATCTTTAGAGCCACCATGGCCAGTATTGGAATTTCTTCCTCCTGGCGTTTTTGTTGTTTTGTCTCCATTTTGAATGGCAGGGGCCCCCTTCGGTCGAATTTTCTGAGGAAAAAGTTTCTTGGATCCACCTGGGGAAATACAAGCATATCCCTTTCCCTGTAAGATTAGTTTCCCAGATTTCCATTGTTTTGTTAACAAGTCTTGGTACCAAATGGGCAGAGGAAGAGAAATGTCCTTCAACTCCTTGAAATGTCTTTATACTCTTCTTAAAATATTTCCCTGTGATAGGTTTAAAATTTTTTAAACAAATAAAGCTGTATTAGCAATGGTTATAGGTTTAGAAAATATCTTATGTTGGAATCTAGTAAAGTCTGCTTTAGATAAGGAAGACAGTAGTGTACCTGTGTATTCCCCCTTCTTTAATTTTTTTTATTTGTAACTTTAGTGCGTGATGTGTTTGTTCAACTATGTCTTGTGTCTGTTGATTATAAGGAATACCTGTAATATGTTTAATAGAAAAAGATTGTAAAAATTGTTTAAAGTGTCTAGAAATATAGGTAGGGCCATTGTCTGTTTTAATAGAACTAGGAGTTTATGGTGGAGGTTTCTATATTTTTTAACTCAAAAACTGAATATATAGAATCAGAGACTATATTAATGGGGTAAGAATGTAGGCAAATAACTTGAATAAGAGCATAAAATTCATTTTGTTGAGCAGAATGAAATTTAGTATAAAAGACTTTATATTTTTTAAGAGACCAGAATGAATCTTTGGCATTTTTAGTCCCATTTTATATAAAAGAAATGCAAGAAATAATAAATTCAGTGTTTTTGAAGAAATTCCACAGCTTACCAGGAGGATAATGAAATGAAATTTCTCCAAAATATTTTAGAAAAGCTAATTGGAAATTGGTAGAAATTTGTAATGTGTTCTCAAATTGAGGTTTATTTGTAGTAAAGTTTTATTAAAGTATAAAGGAGATAGAGAAAACTTCTGACATAGGTATCAGAAGGGGGCAGAAAGAGTGTGCCCCTGCTAGTCTTTAGCCAGGTGTCATATAACTCCTAGTAAAGTCAAGTCGCTCAGTCGTGTCCGACTCTTTGCAACCCCATGGACTGTAGCCTACCAGGCTCCTCTGTCCATGGGATTTTCCAGGCAAGACTACTGGAGTAGGTTGCCGTTTCCTTCTCCATATAACTACTAGCAGTCTGCTAATTAGAGAAAGGAAATGTCTCAAAACTGAAGAGAATAACACCAGGCCCCTCACCTACAACATGCATTTTGAGATAATCTTGGCACCAGGTAAGTTGTCTCGGGCCACAAAATTATTGACATGAATCTTGAAGAAAGGCAGTTTTCCAAGAAAATACAGTTTCATTAACATAGCTTAAGACAAACGTTTCCATAAGAAAAGTTCATTGGTTAACTCAGGGTTTGAGAATAGTTAACTTCAAGTGAAACCAGGTGTCATTATGGTAACACAGTATTTTAAGAGAAACCTCCTTTTAATTTTGTATAGAGAAGGAGAGAAAAAAAAAAGAAATATCACTAGTTTGTTTCCTCCTGCTGCTTAAGAGAGATTAAAAATGTCTGACACTTGCAGCTTATTTTCTCCATTTGGAGACCCCTGGCCTTCCTGCCTGTTAAGTCAAACTAGATCGGCCAAGTAAAAGACCGAAGGTTTGTGGGGGCAGGGGTCCAAAAAGTCCGGTAGGTATTCTAGAGAGGACTGCTTGAGGGTAAAGGAGAAAGTCATTTAGGGCTGGTATATCAACAGCAGCACTGCCAAATGTTGAGGGTTTGAGGGAAAAGGTGGAACTTGCCCCTGGTTTTTGTTGAAGGGGACCTGGGGGGGTCTCCTGCTTGGAGTTTCCCGGAATAGGTTTTCCTTCAATATCAAATTTAGATTTGCACTCTTTGGCCCAATGCATTTCTCTACAGCAGCGAGGGCAGATTTTTGGAGGGGTTTTTTGTTGTTGTTGTTTTTAATTCGCTTTCTTAGGGCAGTCCCTTTTTAAATGGTGCTTATCTCCACATGTAAAGCATCCATTGTTTTCCTTTTCTTAAGGCAGCAATGATTGTTTCAGCTAACATTTGCATCTTTTGAGTTTCTGATCCTATACTGCGACAAGCCTTCAAATAATCAAAAATTGTCCCTGTCTCACGAATTGGGGATATAGCACTTTGACACTCCTGATTTGCATTATCATAAGCAAGTAATTTCTCTAGTTGCCTTTTAGCTTCTTCTCCAATTACTGTATGGGAAATAGCAGTTTCTAATCTAGCTAAGAAATAAGCATACATTTCATTAGGTCCCTGCAATATTTTAGTGTAGCTACCTGTAGGCTCCCCTTGAGGAGTAATTTGATCCCAAGCTTCAAGGGCCTCTGTTTTTAATTGATCATGCAACAAAGGAGGGCATCGTATTTGAGCTTCTATGGCATCAAATTGTCCAGTGCCAGTTAACATTTCAAAAGTAATTTGGTTTTGGGGAGCGCCAGCTTGAGCATTTCTGTTAGCATGATCTCTGGCTATATCTTGAAACCACAGTGTCCATTGAAGATACTCTCCTGGTTTAAAGAGAGCTTTTATTAAAATTCGCCAATCATAGTGAATAAAGGTTCCAATAGAAGATGCCATAGCATTTAGAATCTCTCTAGTAAAAGGCGAATGTGGGCCATACAAAGTTATGGCCTTTTTCACTTGTTGCATGTGAAAAAGGTTAATACCTTCATATTGAGGTTTTATTTGCCCTTGAACATCAACATTTCTTAAAACAGGAAAGGTGGAGAAACCTTCAGCTTCAGAGACTTGGGATTGCAAAGCCAGCAATTCAGAGAGCCTCTGTCAAGAAGGGAGTAGATTAAAGCTGTTTTCGGTTTTCAGTTAAAAGGTGTCTTAAGGAAGTCATCGTCAGAATCATTAGGTTCTATCATGGGAGTGACTTTGGGATATGTGCCCTCCGGCAGGGGAGGAGCGCTTGGAGCAACTGGGGCAGGGTTGGTAGGAAAATCCTGAAATATGATGTTCTAATTGGGCCTTTAGTAAAGTATCATCGTCTAATTCATATTCATGTAATGAGTGTTCTGCCTGTTGCCGAATATCAGGAGGGCTAGAATTACCTTGTAACGGCAGAATCACGGCTTCAATGAGAGACCATAGGGGCCAGAAATCTATCGGAATATTTTTTCCCTGTCTGACGGCTCGTTCAACACTCTCTTTGACCCGATGCCAAATTTCTAAATCAAAACTACCTACATCAGGGAACCAAGGGTTACATTCAACCACTGTCTGAAGGCAAGCGTCTATTCGCTGACGTGAAACCAAAAATCCCTAAACTTTAAATAAGTGATAAAGTAAAATAGAAAAGCGAGGGGGCTTTCCAGCCAATTGACCTATGTCTTAATACTTACCAGCCTCAATAGGCCCTGTGGGGTCACTCCGTCCAAATCTTGCCACGTGTACCAGAGTACCTGTTTCTGGGCGCAACTTGTTGGTCTTTATTGGACCAGAACCTGGTGGTCCGGAGTGGACAATGCGAAAGTGAAAGAAGGAAAGAGGCTAAATGTTTCCTGACACTGTTCTGATGAAAAAAAATATAGGGAGATTATAGTTTATCTGAGATCTAAGGAGGAGTCACATGCAGGAGCTACTGAAGTTGGCTGTTCACCCACCTTTGTCAGGTGATGTCTTGAGACTCAAACCAGCTCTTTATCAGGCTTTTCTCAGAGTCAGAAAGATGGAGATCTAGGAGAAATCGTTAGCACTATGGGAGGCATGCCAGTCTCAGGGGCCTAGGGGCCAGCAGTAGATGAAGGCTGAATGGACTGGCAGATTAATGTTTTTCTTATTCTTTCATTACACTTACATATTACGATCAAGCCTGGCTAAACTTACCTAATGATGGGCTTATATGTTTCCAGCATGCAGCTGTGGGGTGGGAGTACTTCAGACAGTTTCCTTCCGTCCAAGACCTTACAACACAATGAAAACAGAAAAGATATCAGAAATAAAACAATGAGCAATAAATAACAACTCTTGGTTAAAAGTTAAAGTGCAAAACAAAGGGACACGGTGGAGTAATCATAAAAAAAATGGGTCTGAACTGAAATTTGAAATGTGAACAGAATTTCATTGGGAGAAAAAAGAAGTGAAATCTACTAGGGAATAAAAGTATGAACAAAAACTGATTCTCAGGAGTGGCTGCACATTGAAAACAACTACAAAATTTTCAATAATATCAATGCCTAGGTCCACCAGCAGAAATTTGACTCTTATTTCAATAGTGTGGAAAATTAAGGTAAAAAACAATAGCATGGCACAAGTGTATGTGATTGGGTGCAGTGTGTGTGTGTGTGTGTGTGTGTGTGTGTGTGTGTGTTTGCCTTTGCACTCTGAGGAACAATCAGGAAAATTCACACTTCTAATATTCATGCAGGTGAATAGCGCTAGCAAGTTCTTTAACGATCACTGTTTGATAACAATCAGGTCAGGAAAAAGAATAAATACAAAGGCAAATAATATTCGAAACAGATAATTCTCAAGTGGAATATTGTTGTGATGCTAGATGAAGGAAAAGAAACTGGTACTGAGATGGGTGATGAAGGTAAAAGAGTGATAGGAAGAGAAACACAAGTCATGAGAAGATAAATGTTTGTGTTTCTTTGCAAACAAAGTGCATTAGGCAAGGGATGATTATAACAAGTTTCAAAATGTGCATACTAAATCATCTGTGCATCCTCTCTCTTCTAGGCAGATTGGTTGATCCCACCCAAACGACAGACTGTGGCTATGAATCTGGAGATCGTTTGTGCATCTCTGTGGACAGTTGGTGGGCTGGTATGTTCATTTATTAGTGAAATAAGTTAATAACCTTCCCCCAAAGAAAATATCCAAGTTAAAATCTTAGGGACAGAGACAAAACAAAAACAGCACTATTGCTCCATAAAATTGAATCCACTTCATCATGTATCTTGCGGCCTTTATGTCACATTCTAGGATTTAATGGCCACAATTTCAATAATGATTCTTTAGGACATATTTTACCCAGGGACTGAAACAAGGAACTGCAAAAGACAATGGCTTTTGAATGGCCAGCACTGGTGTTAGATGGGAGGTCCCACTAATCAGAGAAGTCTCGAGGACCAGGAAGGATGAAAAAAGAGAGAACAAGAAAATAATACTTTTTTTTTTTTCTTCATTTTGCTCAGACCAAATGTATTTAACTTGGAAACTTGTAAAAATGTCAGAGATTAATGTATTACAAATCATTTTATTAATTAGTAATCTAAGGCTTCTGTCAGATATTTAATAGTCAAATAATCAGAAGGTATTTTCTAAGTCTTTAATTTTATCTTGTGTGTTAGTGATGAAATTAATTTACACACAGTTTCTTTGAGATATTTCCCATTAATTAGAAACAAGGTCACATTTACTTTCACTTTATTAGAGTGACACACATCATAGACATCTTTACTTATTTTTCTTGTATGGTGAGTCTTTTCAAAGACTCAGAAATTGTCATGGCCACAGATCTAGAATTTAGGCTTCTTTTTTCTCACATGAACTCCAATAGTTTAGAATATCAGCCTGCTACCCTGGGGCGGAGGACTGCATTCAAAATGCATGTCTATGATGAAAAGTGTTCTGCATCACCAGTGGTAATCAGTACAAGTTTTACAGTCAACTATATAAGTATGTCTAAATTTGCTGGTATAGGTTCTATTTAGAGAGCAATTTAAAAATCTTAATTCAATGTCAATTTAATTATCTAAAGATTTGTTGCCAACACTGAGCCAACATTTTTGCTTCAAAGACTTAATGTGAGACAAGCACTTCACAATGTCATGGTTGTACATTAAACATAACATACAAAATATCAACACTGTAAGCATATTAAGATAATTTAGAAAAAGTCACATTTCATGGTAAAACCTCAGAAGTGTATCATTCTATGCACAAGTAGATATCTTTCTTCCATTTTTACATAATGCTTTGAAAAAAATGAATGATACCAAATTCATTAAAATTACTTTTTGTATTTTAAAATATTGTAGACAACTATTTGCTTCCCTGATGTCTCAGTGGGTAAAGAGTGTGCCTGCAGTACAAGAGACAATGGGAGACACGGGTTTGATCCCTGGGTTGGGAAGATCCTCTGGAGAAGGGAATGGCAAGGCACTCCAGGATTCTTGCCTGGGAAATCCCATGGACAGAGGAGCCTGGCGGGCTACAGTCCAAAATGTCCCAGAGAGTCAGCACCACTGAGTGGCAGCAGCAGCAGCACTCGACTATTTTAGCCCATATTCATGTCTAATTGTAGGGTTATTAACAGAAATGAGATAGACTTATGTATATGATCCTTAGGGAGATTTTCAATATTTTGTGGTGACTTTTTTCATATGTTTCTGCATCTGTGACTTTTTGCTTAATGGCTTCAGTTCGGTTCAGTTCAGTCACTCAGTCGTGTCTGACTCTTTGTGACCCCATGAATCGCAGCATGTCAGGCCTCCCTGTCCATCACCAACTCTCGGAGCTACCCAAACGCATGTCCACCGAGTCGGTGATGCCATCCAACCATCTCATCCTCTGTCATCCCCTTCTCCTCCTGCCCCCAATCCTTCCCAGCATTAGGGCCTCTCCCAATGAGTCAACTCTTCACATGAGGTGGCCACAATATTGGAGTTTCAGCCTCAACTTCAGCCCTTCCAATGAACACCCAGGACTGATCTCCTTTAGGATGGACTGGTTGGATCTCCTTGCAGTCCAAGGGACCCTCAAGAGTCTTCTCCAACACCACAGTTCAAAAGCATCAATTCTTTGGCGCTCAGCTTTCTTCACAGTCCAACTCTCACATCCATACATGACCACTGGAAAAACCATAGCCTTAACTAGACAGACCTTTGTTGGCAAAGTCATGTCTCTGCTTTTAAATATGCTATCCAGGTTGGTCATAACTTTCCTTCCAAGGAGTGTCTTTTAATTTCATGGCTGCAATCACCATCTGCAGTGATTTTGAGCCCCCAAAAATAAAGTCTGACACTGTTTCCACTGTTTTCCCATCTATTTCCCATGAAGTGATGGGACCAGATGCCATGATCTTAGTGTTCTGAATGTTGAGCTTTAAGCCAACTTTTTCACTCTCCTTCACTTTCATCGAGAGGCTCTTTAGTTCCTCTTCAGTCTCTGTCAGAAGGGTGGTGTCATCTGCATATCTGAGGTTACTGATATTCCTCCTGGCAATCTTGATTCCAGCTTGTGCTTCTTCCAGCCCGTTTCTCATGATGTACTCCGCATATAAGTTAAATAAGCAGGGTGACAATATAGAGCCTTGACATACTCCTTTTCCTATTTGGAACCAGTCTGTTGGCCCATGTCCAGTTCCAACTGTTCTTCCTGACCTGCATACCGGTTTCTCAAGAGACAGGTCAGATGGTCTGGTATTCCCATCTCTTTCAGAATTTTCCACAGTTTATTGTGATCCACACATTCAAAGGCTTTGGCATAGTCAATAAAGCAGAAATAGATGTTTTTCTGGAATTCTCTTGCTTTTTTGATGATCCAGCAGATGTTGGCAATTTGATCTCTGGTTCCTCTGCCTTTTCTAAAACCAGCTTGAACATCTGGAAGTTCACAGTTCACATATTGCTGAAGCCTTGCTTGGAGAACTTTGAGCATTACTTTACTAGCAAGTGAGATGAGTGCAATTGTGCGGCTTACAGATTACTTAAAAATATCCTCTATCGTATTTGTTGGCGCTTGTGGTAATGATAGGTATCTTCTCTTACAGATTTGAATTACTTCCTGTGTGCACTGCCATTCCTCGCTGCGGTGGATGCTGGCATAATGGGGATATCATCAGACCAAGTGCTGCTTGCGCCGCCACCCAAGGACCAGACAAAGTTCTGTCTCAGTTCTTCTAGTTGTCAGTTGTCCTATCCTTCGACGATGAGGAAGTGGGATGTCTTTTACAAGGTGCCTTTTTCAAGTTTTATTATTTAATCTCTCAGGAGGTGTTAAGAGAGTTTCTCTTTTTTTTTTGGAATATAATCACCTTACAATGTTCTGTTAGTTTCTGCTGTACAACACTGTGAATCAGCTATATGCATACACACACACACACACACACACACACACACATACACACACACATACACACACACACACACACACACACACACACACACACACACATACACACAGGGGCTTCCCTGGTGGCTCAGAGAGCACAGAATCTGTCTGCAATGCAGGAGACACAGGAGACATGGGTTCAACCCCTGGGTTGGAAAGATTCCCTGGAAGAGGAAATGGCAACCCCCTCCAGTATTATTGCCTGGGGAATTCAATGGACAAAGGAGCCTCTATCATAGCCTGGCGGGCTACAGTCCATGGCATCAGAAAGAGTAAGACACGACTGAGCACTTATGCACATGCACATGCTGTGCACATATCCTCCTCCTCCTGAGCCTCCCCCACCCCTTTCCACTCTTCTAGATCATCGTAGAGCACTGAACTGAGCTCCTTGTGCTATATAGCAGTTTCCCACTAACTGTGTATTTTTACACCTGATAGTGAATAATGTTCTCTCAATGTGTCCCCCTTTCTCCATCTCCTGCTGTGTCCACAAGTCCATTCTCTATATCTGCACCTCTATTCCTGCCCTGTAAATAGGTTCATCAGTACCATTTTTTCTAGATTCCATGTATATGTATAATGTTTTGTTTAGGTTTCTGTGTGTATTATATGGTATAAAAATACAAGTTTTTATGCGAGTTATATTAATTTCATTACTTTACGGGCTTCCCTTGTGGCTCACAGTAAAGAATCTGCCTGCGATGCAGGAGACATGGGTTCTGTCCCTGGGTCAGGAAGATCCCCTGGAGAAGGGAATGACTACCCACTCCAGTATTCTTGCCTGGAGAATCCCATGGACAGAGGAGCCTGGCGGGCTACAGTCTATGGCGTTGCAGAGAGTTGGACATGACTGAGCGACTACCATTTTAACTTTCTTTCATTTTCATTCCATGACATCAAGGCATTACATGTCATGTACATCCTCTGAACCAACACAGCATTAACAGCAAATCTGTCCACTCACCTCACTCTAAATAAGCCATACATAAATGTGAGAGCACACACTGAATGAAAAGATTATTCTGGTAAATTGAACCTTCAGATCAAGTGAGCAATAACACATGGGAGAAATATGATTATGGGGCTGGATTTAGAATAGTTAGTTTACTTCTTTCAAACGATTTGATAAGTGGTCACAAATAGGTATATCTAAACTATTATGTGGCAATCAAAACCACATATTCAATGACCAAACTAAAATACATTGGTTAAGCACAGTCATGGACCAAAATCAATGCAAAAAGACATATTTACTAGTTCTGTAGACTGTTAGTTCATTTTTAAAGATTTGATTAAGTTATATATTCTTGTAATTTCCACCTTTTCTTAAACTTTTGTGGTAATTTCAACTATGGCGGCAGAAAAACAGCTGATAAACAAAAAATAAAGTTCTCTTGGGGTTTGACAGAAAACAACAAAATTCTGTAAGGCAATTATCCTTCAATAAAAAAATAAATTTAAAAAGATACTGACTTTGGGGGGAAAGTGCAGTTCGTCTCTTATAGGTACATGCAGTATTACTCATAATCTGCTCTTAATCATTATTTTAGCCTTTACAGATTGTTTGCCACTAACGGCTTGTGCAAATTAATCCATAGAAACAAAATTCTCCTATGATGTAGACTATTGCTAAATTGGAAATGTGGACAAAGTGAAATTGTAAAGAGAATTGTTCTAGTTGCACAAACATGAATACATTTCTTCTCTCTACTGTAGCATTTGCAATCACCTTCTAGTAGCTTCGAGGACTTGTTGAAGTACATGTGGGAGGCACACGTCTCAAGCTTGAATGTTGGTTACAAAATTTTTGAAGACAGGTAAGCATGGATCCCAGTTACCTCTACTTAATACGGCAAATAATTTTTGGCCTTATCCATTTTTATTTCCTAATATCAGTCTTCTTATTAAATATTATATTTAATCATTGGGGATTAGTTATCTATATCATCCAAGGCAGGCACTCAAGCCATCACATTCTAAAACTAAAAATTACATTCTTAGTTTGTTGACAAAGATGATCTTTTTAAGAAAATGACAAGGGTGCCATTCTGAGTGACAAATGATAACCATACATGTTTCTGCTTGTCTTTTAGGTTTGAATATTATTCTAAACCAGAAGCGGGTTTTGGGGAAGATTGGAGCATGTTTGTGGACTATATAGCTGCTGCCAACTTTCCCACGATCTTCAGTACAGTATCTGTGTTCCAGAAGGCCCTGCCACCACGAGTGCTTGTGGATGGGGACAGAGCTCCCTTTATCAGCGACTTTACTGACACTCAGAACATAGTCCTGCTTGGTCTAAATCTTCTAGGTGAAGTGGATAGAGCAACAGGTAAAGGCTTATAAACAATTCCTTTAACCAATATCACGTTGAATAGAGAAAGGAAGAAATAATGATGATCAGAGATACATGTTGTCATAACACATACTCTTAAAGAAACCAGAGCCATTCTGGTCCGAGGACTAGAACAGTCATTAACAAGGGTTGGACTGATCATGCATGTAGTTACTGTTTAAACTTTTAGCTTAAGAAAGGGAGGCAATCACGCATGTAAAGCAAGGATAAGGCAGTGTGGAGTGGGGCAAGCAATGCTCAGACAGAAAGACAGCAGCCATCTTACGGGCCCTGACCATACAGGTCCTTATTGACCCATGAAGCTACCAGACTATCTCGTGTACTTTTTTCATCTACAAACCCAGATGTATTCTTTCTCTTGTTGTTACAGTATTTTTTTAAAAAGCCTTAATGTCACTCTTAAATTTAGAAAAAAAAGAAAAACCTACCATGATTAATGAGAAAACTAGCAAACTAACTTATATGAGTTCCCTTTACCAGCCTTACTAGTCATAGCAGAAGTATTCTGCTTCAGCCCCTCAATTGCAGAGTTTCTTAGCAGAGTGAAAAAAAGAAATCTGTAATTGCAAGTTTGAATTACTACATCATCCCAGTTTTCCAGACAGGCACTTATGCAGTGTACCAAACTTAAAACGAAATTAAGATATTTTTAAAAACAAAAAAAAAAATTAAAGCTTTTTTTTTTTTTTTGAGCAGACCATTTTTAAAGTCTTTATTGAATGTGTTACAATATTGTTTCTATTTTACATTTTGTCTTTTTGGCCATGAGGCATGTGGGATTCTACCTCCCTGACTGGGGATCAAATCCACACTCCCTTCATTGGAAGGCAAAGTCTTAACCACTGGACTGCCATGGAAGTCCCCAAATGTTAGTATTTTTAAAACAACAACAAAAAAATGAGTCTGAAAGATATAAAAGATATAAAATCAAAGTAAACTTTAAACTATATGCTTCTGAAATCTCATTTGCATTAGGTACAATAACAAACCCAAACATTTTAGGGGCTTCATGCAACTGAAGTCTCTTCTTGCTTACTCCAATAACGGTTCCAGGGCAATGTTCTCAGTCACTGGCAGCTTTCCTTCACACAGTGCTGACTGAAGATGCTTTCATCTCTAGCTCTTCCAACCCCCAACCTCTGCATTATTCACATCTCGCCAACAGAAAGATACTGTGTTGGAGAAAGTCTTGACTCTTCCTTAGCTTCATCTTATACTCTGCTGGTATGACCTAGTCACATTATCCCAGATTTGGATGCAAGGGGGGGAGCTAAGGAATTAAATTGTTGCCTAAGAAAAGTTTTGTGTGACAAATCTACTCCATGAAAGGAAATGCATATGTTTTAGGATCTGCCTAGCCATCTCTGTCAAATGATCACATAGCATAATTGTATTCTAGGCCTGCATCATATAGACTGGCTCTTCCCTGCTAAGATTAAAGGGCAAAGAACTGAGTCAAGAGTTGAAGGTCCTTGAAAGCTGGGAAGGCCTATACTGCAATATTTTGACAAGATTCGATTTTTCCAAAATTTAGCTTTGAATTTAATATGTGGCTTTGAGTTGCTTTCACCAGAAAAAAATTGGAGATTAAATATGGAAAACTAATGATTAAAAAAACAAACCTTGATAGCATAATTGTTTAGATATCACACAACAAGGTATTTACTATTATTTATCCACTATTGTCCTGGCTAATCACTCTCCACATTCCCCCTGACAGTCAGAATTCAGTAACAGCACCAAAGGCTTTGGGATCTCCAAATAAGCAGAAAATAGAGAAAACAGGTATATTAAAACCAGAGCATTAGTAATTTACAAATAGTGATATTCAAAAATGAGCATTTAAATTAATTAAATAGAGACACATATTTCCATTCACAAAAATCCTCTCAAAATATCATTTAAGTAACTTTTAGTCTCCAGAGATACTTTATGATGCTTTTCACAAGGAATTTGAGTTAAATTCACTGAATACATAAATAAAAGCAGACTTTTCAGACTTCCAATTAGCTCTTTAACATTTCACTGATGAAGAATGTCATCAGTTCTAAGAATTGTCATGTAGTTTAAAACTTTTTTAAATCATGTAAAATTCTCAACCACCTGTCCATCCTCAATGACATCAGCTTGTAATTTGACTACACATATTCTCCACTTCATGGATCGCAGCCTTGCCGTGGTGAAGGGGCTTGCATAGGTCAGTGAAGCTATGAGTCATGTCAGGCAGGGCCACCCAAGACAGATGGGTCATAGTGAAGAGTTCTGATAAAACATGGTCCACTGGAGGAGGAAATGGCAACCCACTCAAATATTCTTGCCACGAGAGCCCTATGAACAGCACGACCAAGTAAAAACATATGACACTGGAAGATGAGTCCCCCAGGTAGGAAGATGTCCAATATGTTAATGGGGAAGAGTGGAGGGCAATTACTAAGAGCTCCAGAAAGTATGAAGTGGTCGGGCCAAAGCAGAAACGATGCTCAGCTGTGATGTGTCTGGTGATGAAAGTAAAGTCCGATACTGTAAAGAACAATATTGCATAGGAACCTGGAATGTTAGGTCCATGAATTAAGATAAATTGTATGTGATCAACAGGAGATGGCAAGACTGCACATTGATATTTTAGGAATCAGTGAACTAAATTGGATGTAAACAGGTGAATTTAATTCAGATGACCACTATATATAGTACTGTGGGTAAGAATAGAAGAAATGGAGTAGCTCTCATCGTCAGTCATAGAGCTGGAAATGCAGTACTCGGTCCAACCTCAAAAATGACACAATACCCTCAGTTCATTTCCTAAGCAAATCATTCACCATCACAGTAATCCAAATCTACGCCCCAACCACTGATGCCCAAGAAGCTGAAGTTTACTGCTTTTATGAAAACCTACAAGACCTTCTAGGACTAAAACCAAAAAAAAAAAAAAAAAGGATGTTCTTTTCACCACTGGAGACTGGAAATGCAAAAGTACAAAGTCAAGAGCTAACTGGAGTATCTGTTATACTAGAGTAACAGGCAAGTTTGTCCTTGGAGTACAAAAGGAAGCAAACTGAAGGTTAACAGAGTTTTGTCAAGAGAAAATGCTGATCATAGCAAACACCTTTTTCCAAAGAAAAAATCCAAGAGATGTCTTTACTCATGGACATCACCAGATGATCAATACCAAAATCAGATTGATTATGTTCTTTGCAGTCAAAGATGGAAAAGCTCTATATGGTCAGCAAAAATAAGACCTGGAACTGACTGTGGCTCAGATCATGAGCTCCTTATTGCAAAATTCAGCCTTAAAAATTGAAGAAAATAGGGAAAACCACTAGGCCATTCACGTATGACCTAAATCAAATTCCTTATGATTATACAGTGGAGGCGACAAATAGATTCAAGGGTTTGTAACATTGTATAAGAGGCAGTCACCAAAATCATCCCAAAGAAAAAGAAATGCAAGAAGGCAAAGCGGTTGTCTGAGGAGACTACAGATAGCTGAGGAAAGAGGAGAAGTAAAAGACAAGGAAAAAAAGGAAAGAATACTCAACTGAATGCTTGGTCCATCACCCAGTTTAAAAAAACCAGTCCTTGGTACAAACTTATAGAGTTTGAAATATACTTAAAACAGTGAAAATAATTGAATAAATAAAACCCATGCTGCTAGTACAAATGAAATTATACTCACTGCTCTGCACATACTTTTTACTGGAAAATCTACATGGAGCTTTTTCAGTATCAGGACAGGTCGAACTAACCCATTCAGTTTAAATTATATGCAGTGTTAATGAATACATCATAACTGTGGACATTAGTTTCTGTTATAAGCTAGTGGAAATACTATAACAATGGCACGTTATGTATGCATTTCTTGCCATAATTTGTTATTTTACCAAAAAATATGTATAAAGGAAATGTATTCAAGTTGGTAGGTCATATATTGCTAAATGGTGTTCAAAATTTTTCAGGGGTTTACATTTTTGTTATAAATGAATTGAGTTTCCTTTTTTCTCCAACCTACTATCATATAGCAATTTCTAAAATTGTGTGTAATGTAGAAAGTGCTAGTTCACTCTTATATGAATTCACAATTTTTTGAATATGTGTTCTTTTCCCAGTTTTCTGGTTAATGGCTTATGTTTCTTATTGATTTTTGTATGAAAATCTAGTCAATTAATTTCAAGTTTAAAGATTTATGTGTATAACTATCATGTAATGTACACATATATTTATATCCAAAATACATGCTACTGCTAAGTCACTTCAGTCGTGTCCAACTCTGTGCAACCCCATAGACGGCAGCCCTCCAGACTTCCATCCCTGGGATTCTCCAGGCAAGAACACTGGAGTGGGTTGCCATTTCCTTCTCCAATACCCAAAATACATAGAATTTCATTTAAAATTAACATTTTAGTAAATGAGTATACATTTTAATTTACTTGTAATTATTTTATATCCTTTCCAGGTTCACTATCTTTAACTATATGGAAAATTTTAATGAAGACACAGGCTGCAAAGACGCTACTTCTAAAGTTTTTGGAAGCAGTGTTTGCAATCATTAATCCAACACTTCTGGGATGATAAATGAATCAAAATGAACAATTCTAACTTGCTGAGCAACAGTAATTTCAAAATTTAACACTGTCACAATCATACAGTTTCTGGTGTTTCTTCTGTTTTGTTCTGGTGTTTCTTGTTTCTGGTGTCTTTGACTTATGCTCATGTGTTAGGACTTTGTCCATGTATTCCCATCTCCAAGTTCAAATTAATGCTATGATTATTTTGCTCAATCAATAATTCTTGACTTTTGAATTTATTAATACTTAAAAATGTTCCAGATCTAAAGAAGATTGTATTAAGCTATCATAAATCACCAAGAAATAAATAAACAGACAATAAACTTGGATGACTCTTCTGCTGTTATCCTATGTAACCCAATATCATAAAATTTAGACCAATATGTCTTGCTGATTTATAACCAAAGTCTAGAACATTTTAAACTGAAATGCTGACAAAGCTTTAAAACTCATCAAACAGAGCTGACAAATAGAATATAGAATTAATTTGTTAGGGTTTTGAGTGTGTGTTTTCACTAATGACAAGTGTACAGTAATTAGTCCATTTTCCCTTCCTTTGGTCCACACTTGATAATAAATCCTTACGGATCAAAGTTGTCAAGATTGCTCTCTGAGCAGACAGATGACACTGGCTAGGTAGTGGTGACTTTTAGAGCATGAAGCTTTCATTAAAAGTTTTCCAGGACTTCCCTTGTGGTGCAGTGGATAGGATTCTACTTGCCAAGACAGGGGACATGGGTTTGATCCCCAGTCGGGGAAGATTTCCCATGCTGTGAGGCAACTGAGTCCATATACTACAGCTACTGAGCACATGCTCTAGAGTCCCTATGCTGCAACCACTGAAGCCCGCGTGCCCTGGAGCCAGCAAGTTGCAGCTCCTGAAGCTGTGTGCCTAGAGCTTGTGCTCTGCGACAAGAGCAGCCACCACAATGAGAAGCCCGAGCACTGCAACTAGAGAAAGTCCGTAACAGCCACGAAGACCCAGTACAGCCAAAACAATACATGAATTAAGCAAATAAATAAATAAAACCTTGTGTGCCCGTCAACAACAACAAAAAACCTTTTAAAAAGTATATTAAAAAATAATGAATATGTCATTTAAAAAAAAAATGTTTTCCAATGATAGAGACAGAATGAAGAAACAATGTAGGTTGGTTTTGGGGGGCTCCAGGGAGCTCCGGTTCTTTATGTCTCAGTGCAGAAGAACTCAACCAGAGGCAAAGTGATACATAAGAAGCAGTTTATTATAATAGGAAACCTGTGAGGCCTGCGAGCTTGTGGGCAAGGGGTTGCTACTCCTCAAGAACTCAGTGGGCGACAGATTTATAATCAAAGCAAAAGTGGGGAGGAGAAGACCACCTTCTTCTTGAGTAAACATCAGCAGTTCCTCCTCCACACCTGGTTGGGGGAGTTTCCTTGCCCCTCTGTGGTCAAGCCAGGACTGTCATGGGGCAGTGGAAATGAGCAAAAGGTGGCTATGAGGCAGAAGAGAGATGGGCCCAGGCTGAGGAGTTTCTCCCTTGTGGACAGAAACTGCATAATAGCAGAAACTCCATAAAAGCAGCATGATGGAGGAGGCTGGGCCTTACACAGATAAGAGATTAAAAAAACCACATATTCCTCATTCTCAAAGTCAAGGAGACCTTCCCAACATACACATGAGCAGAAAGGCTCCTTGGAGGTCAGAAGGGGAAAGGGTGTCATATCATAGTAAGTGATGTCAACCTACTCATAGGTCTCTTCACTAGAATCCATTTTGGCTAAGAGATGAGCACACACACATGAAAGGATCCTCAGATAAACCAAATATAGACTTAGAACCAGAGAAGCAAGGTGATTCATCAAAGGAAACCTGGAAGAAATGCCCGATGAAAGTCATTCAAACTACTATGAGGGCACTACTCTCTGAGTCTGTCTCTGAGTACTGTATGCTTTTTTTCCTCCTAATAAATACTCTCTTTAGGAAAATTAGAGATACCAAGGGAACATTTCATGCAAAGATGGGCTCAATAAAGGACAGAAATGGTATGAACTTAACAGAAGCAAAAGATATTAAGAAGAGGTGGCAAGAATACACAGAAGAACTGTATAAAAAAAGGTCTTCATGACCCAGATAATCACAGATGGTGTGATCACTCACCTAGAGCCAGACATCCTGGAATATGAAGTCAAGTGGGCCTTAGGAAGCATCACTAAGAACAAAGCTAGTGGAGGTGATGGAATTCCAGTTGAGCTATTTCAAATCCTGAAAGATGATGCTGTAAAAGTGCTGCACTCAATATGCCAACAAATTTGGAAAGCGCAACAGTGGCCACAGGACTGGAAAAGGTCAGTTTTCATTCCAATCTCAAAGAAAGTCCATGCCAAGGAATGCTCAAACTACCACACAATTGCACTCATCTCACATGCTAGTAAAGTAATGCTCAAAATTCTCCAAGCCAGGCTTCAACAGTACATGAACTGTGAACTTCCAGATATTCAAGCTGGATTTAGAAAAGGCAGAGGAACCAGAGATCAAATTGCCAACATCTGCTGGATCATCAAAAAAGCAAGAGAGTTCCAGAAAAACATCTATTTCTGCTTTATTGACTATGCCAAAGCCTTTGAATGTGTGGATCACAATAAACTGTGGAAAATTCTTAGAGAGATGGGAATACCAGACCACCTGACCTGCCTCTTGAGAATCTGTATGCAGGTCAAGAAGCAACAGTCAGAACTGGACATGGAACAACAGACTGGTTTCAGATAGGAAAAGGAGTATGTCAAAGCTGTATATTGTCACCCTGCTTATTTAACTTATATGCAGAGTACATCATGAGAAATGTTGGGCTGGAAGAAACACAAGCTGGAATCAAGATTGCTGGGAGAAATATCAATAACCTCAGATATGCAGATGACACCACCCTTATGGCAGAAAGTGAAGAGGAACTAAAAAGCCTCTTGATGAAAGTGAAAGAGGAGAGTGAAAAAAATTGGCTTAAAGCTCAACATTCAGAAAACTAAGATCATGGTATCTGGTCCCATCAATTCATGGCAAATAGATGCAGAAACAGTGGAAACAGTGAGAGACTTTATTTTGGGGTGCTCCAAAATCACTGCAGATGGTGATTGCAGCCATGAAATTAAAAGACACTTATTCCTTGGAAGGAAAGTTATGACCAACCTAGATAGCATATTAAAAAGCAGAGGCATTACTTGGCCAACAAATAATCTGGTCAAGACTATGGTTTTTCCAGTAGTTGTATATGGATGTGAGAGTTGGACTATAAAGAAAGCTAAGTGCCGAAGAATTGATTCTTTTGAACTGTGGTGTTGGAGAAGACTCTTGAGAGTCCCCTGGACTGCAAGGAGATCCAACCAGTCCATCCTAAAGGAGATCAGTCCTGAGTGTTCTTTGGAAGGACTGATACTGAAGCTGAAACTCCAACACTTTGGCCACCTGATGAGAAGAACTGACTCATTTGAAAAGACCTTGATGCTGGGAAAAATTGAAGGTGGGAGAAGGGGACGACAGAGGATGAGATGGTTGGATGGCTTCACCGACTCAATGGACAGGGGTTTGGGTGGACTCCAGGAGTTGGTGATGGACAGGGAGGCCTGGCGTTCTACAGTCCATGGGGTCACAAAGAGTGGGACACGACTGAGTGACTGAACTGAACTGAACTGAGTAAATACTCTACTTGTTTTACTAGTTTTCATCTTTGTGGAAATTCTTTTTCTGCAGAGCCAAAGAGCCAGCGTCTTGTCGCTGATCACCGGTTTAGTGGCTGGGATTCAGCGCTCTCCTTGCCACCACTCGACCTCAATCTCCAGTGGGGAACTGAAGCCCCATTTCAAGCCCCTGCAGGCTGAAGCCACCAATATCAGTAACATATACTAAAAATGGTAAATCATCTCAGGTTTTAGTATAATGCCAATGCTTTTTCTTATATTTTTTGCTTTAAGTGCATATAAAGGAGCATGTCCTAGAACTCATTAACTTATAGAGCTCTCTGGGCAGGATATGGGTCTCAGGCCACCATGTTTGAGTGTTTAGGGGCATGTCTCATGAAGCCATTAAATGGTTTTGTTGCTAAGCACGCCTACTTGGCTTTGTGTCTAAGCAAACCTGCTGTCTTGAGTGATCATTAACTTGACGGGAGTCTCCCACACTTTTTCTTAAATTAGAATCCCCTAGTGTGATTAACTATTTAAGAACTTTTCTCTATTCCTTTGAGCATGCCTGTGTACTAAGTCGCTTCAGTCATGGCTAACTCTTTGTGATCTTATGGACTGTAGCCTCTCCAGGCTCGTCAATCAGTGGATTCTCCAGGCAAGAATACTGCAGTCCCATTGCCATGTCCTCCAGGGGATCTTTCCTATCCAGAAATCAAACCCACATCTCTTCTGTCTCCTGTATTGACAGGCAGGTGCTTTACCACTAGTGCCACCTGGGAAGCCCCCTTTGTTTCTTTACTCCGTCCCTATCACCGGGACTCATCTGTAGACTAAATCTACCCCACTAACTGTTGGAAAAAGGAATTTGATAAATTCTTTTGAATAATATGAGCATTGGAGTAAAGAGGTAGTTTAAATCTCAGCTCTATCATTTTCCAGGGTGAACTTGGGCAATTTTCCTAATTTCCTCTGTGCCTCAGTTTAGTTATTGTTAAAACAAGATTATAAAACCTACTTGCAGAGTTATTTTCTAAAGTCAATAAAAACATAAAGTGACTAGGGCTCTTCCCAATGTGTAGTAGCATTCCACAAAAAATAGCGATTGTTGCAATAACTGTGCTCAAAGATCAGTGACATGTACTGTATTGTTGGAGCAGTAAAAACATCCTTGATGAGCTGAGACCATGACTTAAGTTTTGACTGAATCCAAAACCACGCAGAGCATTTCCTAACAGAGGCAGTGCAGTAAACACTCTGCCAAGATCTTCTACCCCAAATGATGTGAAATAACTATCCATTTATGAAATGTCTATGCAAAACCAAACCCTCAATATTGCCTGAAGACAGACAGTGTTAAAAAGACAAAATCATTCAGTTCATAAAGACAAAATAACTCCCAATAAGAAGAGAAAACTCCACAAATACTAGTGCCCCAGGAACACAGGCTTTGACTCTGTCCAGGCAAACAAAGACAGACCAAGAAAAGCTGTCAGGTAGGTGAGGAAGGTAGATAACAGAGAACAGCACAAATATATATATATATTTAGTAGGTTGTACAGTGCCATCTCTGGGCTTCCCTGGTGTCTCAGCTGTAAAGAATTCACCTGTAATGCAGGAGATGGGAGATGCAAGTTTGATCCCTGGGTCAGGAAGATTCCCTGGAAGAGGGCATGAAACCCACTCCAGAATTCTTGCCTGGAGAATCCCATGGACAGCGGAGACTGTAGGGCTACAGTCCATGGGGCCGCACAGTCGGACACGATGGAAGTGACTGAGCAGGCACACGCACATAGTACCATCTAGCAATTGTCAACTGAAAAAATGTACAACCTAAAAGCTGAGAGCAATGTTTTATTTGGCAGACATTCTTAGGACTTCAAACCTAGGAAACAGCATCTCAGATAATGCTGGGAAAACTGTTCTGGGGAGGCAAGGGGGAAGTCAGGATATATGGGTGTTCTCACAACAAAGGACAGGTAGTTGGAATGTCAAAAGATTACTGTTAATTAAAGAAAACCAGATATCTCAAGTTTAGGAATTTAGTGCATTTTTATATGCATGGGAAGATGCAAGAGTCTGGGCTCACTGAACTCATTCCTCTTATATGCACCTCAGCTATCTGGGACACTATCCTGTGTTTTCTCATCCTGAGTTTCCTCAAGCTGCACTGTTGGAGGTGGCTGCACTCTGCTGACTGCTAGATGCGGGCGGAGCAGGAGGGGAGACATTCCTTATTTCCATCCTGAGTTCCCTCAGGGCTCACCATCAGGGATGACTGCAATCAGTAATGACAGCTACATCCTTTGTTTACTGACATGGCAGACAGCATTCTTAGTCCACATGATGGTTTCTTCTATAGAATGACTGAGGAAGTTTTATTTGGCTTAATGTAATCTTTTAAAAAGTATCAAAATAGGAAATAAATTTCTATTCACACATTTATATATTTTATGAGACTGGTAAGAAAACAGCACATACGTAAAGGGTCATTTCAGTTACTACTCAAGAAACCAGCTTTTTAGTGCTGGTGTTGACAATAATTTTGAAATTTTGCAGTATAAAATGAGCCAGATTACAAGGTATACCATAGACAGTCTGATAAGACAGTCTTATTTCTGGGAAACCAATAGTAGCTACTATAAATGAAGAAAAAGTAGGCATATGAGTATATGGAGAGGGTCTGTGAGCTTGGACATCCCCAAAATGATGAACACAGCAACCACTCAGATCCTGACATCAAAACATACATCATTTTCATTCTTTTTTTTTTTTCTTAATTAATTTATTTTAATTGGAGGCTAATTACTTTACAATATTGTACTGCTTTTTGCCAAACATCGACATGAATCAGCCATGGGCGCACACGTGTTCCCCATCTTGAACCCCCCTCTCACCTCCCCCCCATCCCATCCCCTAGGGTCATCCCAGTGCACCAGCCCTGAGCACCCTGTCTCATGCATCAAACCTGGACTGGCGATCCGCTTCACGTATGATAATACACACGTTTCAACGCTGCCCTCTCAAATCATTCCACCCTCGCCTTCTCCCGCAGAGTCCAAAAGACTGTTCTTTACATTTGTGTCTCTTTTGCTGTCTCATATATAGGGTCATCATTACCATCTTTCTAGATTCCATATATATGCATCAGTACAAGGTAAGGAGCAGCTGCTATGCTTTGCTGGAGCAGCCATGAAGAGATACCCCATGTCCAAGATAAGAGAAACCCAAGTAAGACGGTAGGTGTTGCGAGAGGGCATCAGAGGGCAGACACACTAAAACCATAATCACAGAAAACTAGCCAATCTGATCACAGGACCACAGCCTTGTCTAACTCAGTGAAACCAAGCCATGCCGTGTGGGGCCACCCAAAATTGAAGGGTCATGGTGGAGAGGTCTGACAGAATGTGGTCCACTGGAGAAGGGAATGGCAAACCACTTCAGTGTTCTTGCCTTGAGAACCCCATGAACAGTATCAAAAGGCAAAATGATAGGATACTGAAAGAGGAACTCCCCAGGTCAGTAGGTGCCCAATATGCTACTGGAGATCAGTGGAGAAATAACTCCAGAAAGAATGAAGGGATGGAGCCAAAGCAAAAACAATACCCAGCTGTGGATGTGACTGGTGATAGAAGCAAGGTCCAATGCTGTAAAGAGCAATATTGCATAGGAACCTGGAATGTTAGGTCCATGAATCAAGGCAAATTGGAAGTGGTCAAATAGGAGATGGCAAGAGTGAATGTCGACATTCTAGGAATCAGCAAACTAAGATGGACTGGAATGGGTGAATTTAACTCAGATGACCATTATATCTACTACTGTGGGCAGGAATCCCTTAGAAGAAATGGAGTAGCCATCATAGTCAACAAAAGAGTCCAAAATGCAGTACTTGGATGCAACCTTAAAAACGACAGAATGATCTCTGTTCATTTCCAAGGCAAACCATTCAATATCACGGTAATCCAAGCCTATGCCCCAACGAGTAATGCTGAAGAAGCTGAAGTTGAACAGTTCTATGAAGACCTACAAGAACTTCTAGAACTAACCCCCCAAAAAGATGTCCTTTTCATTATAGGGGACTGGAATGCAAAAGTAGGAAGTCAAGAAACACCTCGAGTAACAGGCAAATTTGGCCTTGGAGTATGGAATGAAGCAGGGCAAAGGCTAATAGAGTTCTGCCAGAAAACGCACTGGTCATAGCAAACACCCTCTTCCAACAACACAAGAGAAGACTCTACACATGCACATCATCAGATGGTCAACACTGAAATCAGATTGATTATATTCTTTGCAGCCAAAGATGGAGAAGCTCTATACAGTCAGCAAAAACAAGACTGGGAGCTGACTGTGGCTCAGATCATGAACTCCTTATTGCCAAATTCAGACTTAAATTGAATAAAGTAGGGGAAACCACTAGACCATTCAGGTATGAACTAAATCAAATCCCTTATGACTACACAGTGGAAGTGAGAAATAGATTCAAGGGACTAGATCTGATAGACAGAGAGCCTAATGAACTATGGACAGAAGTTCATGACATTGTACAGGAGACAGGGATCAAGACCATCCCTATGGAAAAGAAATGCAAAAAGGCAAAATGGTTGTCTGAGGAGACCTTACAAATAGCTGTGAAAAGAAGAGAAGTGAAAAGCAAAGGAGGAAAGGAAAGATATTCCCATTTGAATGCAGAGTTCCAAAGAATAGCAAGGAGAGATAAGAAAGCCTTCCTCACCAATCAATGCAAAGAAACAGAGGAAAACAACAGAATGGGAAAGATGAGAGATCTCCTCAAGAAAATTAGAGCTACCAAGGGAATATTTCATGCAAAGATGGGTTCAATAAAGGACAGAAATGGTATGAACTTAACAGAGGCAGAAGATATTACGAAGAGGTGGCAAGAATACACAGAAGAACTGTACAAAAAAGATCTTCATGACCCAGATAATCAAGATGGTGTGATCACTCACCTAGAGCCAGACATCCTGGAATATGAAGTCAAGTGGGCCTTAGGAAGCATCACTACGAACAAAGCTAGTGGAGGTGATGGAATACCAGTTGAGCTATTTCAAATCCTGAAAGATGATGCTGTTAAAGTGCTGCACTCAATATGCCAACAAATTTGGAAAACTCAGCAGTGGCCACAGGACAGGAAAAGGTCAGTTTTCATTCCAATCCCTAAGAAAGGCAATGCCAAAGAATGCTCAAATTACCACACAATTGCACTCATCTCACATGCTAGTAAAGTAATGCTCAAAATTCTCCAAGCCAGGCTTCAGCAATACGTGAACCGTGAACTTCCAGATGTTCAAGCTGGTTTTAGAAAAGGCAGAGGAACCGAGATCAAATTGCCAACATCTGCTGGATCATCAAAAAGGCAAGAGAGTTCCAGAAAAACATCCATTTCTGCTTTATTGACTATGCCAAAGCCTTTGACTGTGTGGATCAAAATAAACTGTGGAAAATTCTGAAAGAGATGGGAATACCAGACCACCTGACCTGCCTCTTGAGAAACCTGTATGTAGGTCAGGAAGCAACAGGTAGAACTGGACATGGAACAACAGACTGGTTCCAAGTGGGAAAAGAAGTACGTCAAGGCTATATATGGTCACCCTGCTTATTTAACTTATATGCAGAGTACATCATGAGAAATGTTGGGCTGAAAGAAACACAAGCTGGAATCAAGATTGCCAGGAGAAATGTCCATAACCTCAGATATGCAGATGACACCACCCTTATGGCAGAAAGTGAAGAGGAACTAAAAAGCCTCTTGATGAAAGTGAGAGGAGAGTGAAAAAGTTGACTTAAAGCTCAACATTCAGAACACTGAGATCATGGCATCTGGTCGCATCACTTCATGGGAGATAGATGGGGAAACAGTGGAAACAGTGTCAGACTCTATTTATTTATTTATTTACTGGCTCCAAAATCACTGCAGATGGTGATTGCAGCCATGAAATTAAAAGACACTTACTCCTTGGAAGGAAAGTTATGACCAACCTAGATAGCATATTGAAAAGCAGAGACATTACTTTGCCAACAAAGTCTGTCTAGTCAAGGCTATGATTTTTCCAGTGGTCAGGTATGGATGTGAGAGTTGGACTGTGAGGAAAGCTGAGCACCGAAAAATTGATGCTTTTGAACTATGGTGTTGGAGAAGACTCTTGAGAGTCCTTTGGACTGCAAGGAGATCCAGCCAGTCCATCCTCAAGGAGATCAGTCTTGGGTGTTCATTGGAAGGACTGATGCTGAAGCTGAAACTCAAATACTTTGGCCACCTCATGTGAAGAGTTGACTCATTGGAAAAGACCCTGATGCTGAGAGGGATCGGGGGCAGGAGAAGGGGACGACAGAGGATGAGATGGTTGGATGGCATCACCGACTCGATGGACATGAGTTTGAGTAGACTCTGGGAGTTGGTGATGGACAGGGAGGCCTGGCATGCTGCAATTCATGGGGTCGCAAAGAGTCGGACACGACTGAGTAACTGAACTGAACTGATACTGTATTAGTGCAAAACATCATTTTCCAATAAATGGAGAAGGATGCCTTTGAGAAATGGCTGATTCTAGGGTTGAAGCAGGTAAAGAAAAAAATGAATTTAAAATATCCTGTAATTTCAGAAAGCAATAAAGTGTTCAATAATAAATGGATAGGGACTTCCCTGGTGGTCCAGTGGCTGAGATTCTGTGCTTCCAATGCAGGGGGCCTGGGTTTGATTCCTATTCAGGGAACCAGATCCCACCTGCAGCAACTAAAGATCCTGTATACCACAATGAAGATGCAGCACAGCCAAATGAAAGTAGATAAATATTTTTAAAGATGGATATATTGTCAAAAAGGATTTCTACTGGCCAGTACTAGCATAATGGGTTATTGTAAATAATGCTGCAATGAACACGGGGGAGTATATATTTTTTCAAATTAGTGTTTTTATTTTTTTCAGATAAATCCCCAGAGGTAGAATTGCTGGATTATATAGCAGTCCTATTTTTAATTTTTTGAGGAATCTTCATTTTTTTTTTTCTATAGTAGTTGTATCAGCTTACATTCCATTTTCTCTTCTTATTGAGAAGGAAATTTTAATTTGTAGTAAATAATTTTATATCTATATTATCTGTATCACTTGATCTAGCAGGCTTTCTACTTATAAAATACTTTTAAATTTTATCCAGTAAATTTTTTCTTATCAGTTTTCTCTTTATTATAATACTTCCCAAAGGTTGATATATAGGTAAATTGAAAAAGATTTCAGTGAAAAATATAGTGTAAGATGGAAAGATAGTGTAAGATTTAAAAAAAAAAAACTCTACATCCATTCTTACCTATTGTGAAATTTTTCACTGGCAACCCTCAAGGATGAGACATGTGCTTCAAAAGGTCATTGTACTTCAAAAGGTCATTGTACTTCAAAAGGTCATTGGAGCTACTAGATTGTTATTGCTCAGTTGACCTGAAAATATGACGAACATGCACTATGAAGCCATAATTTCTATTGGCTTTGTATATAATTTATTTGGTGTGAAAAGAATGGATAGGATGGCCTTAATATTAGATTGTTAATGTGGGTGCTAATGAGATATCATGTCATGCAATATCACAATAAAGATTTTTATATTAGAACTTTATTCCTTAGGAACATACTGTTCAAGGCATAAAAAACACTAGATTCAACATTATTCAAAATTTACCTGACTATTCTATAAAAGTCTTAATTAAAACCCAAAAAAAAAAAAAAAACCCAAACTGGTAAAACTTATTCAATTTTTTCATTGTTTTTGAAAAGGATGAATAACAGCTAGAAACATTGTAACAAAATTTGATCTGATCCTTGGATGGTGGTAGAGAGGTGACATTGCTTTATGATATTCCCATTATGCTAGAATCAACTGCAGCAAGGAATATTGTTGCAGAGAGATAATAATTAAGGTTTGTATAAGTGAAAAGCTATTATTACTATTGTTAACATATAAGTAAACCCACAGATCTAGAAACATGGTAAAAGTTTATCAGAAATTTCCCTTGGTCTCCTATGCAACTAGAATACACTTCTCTTTAAAACCTCTCATAAGGCAAAATGGATTTATGTTGTAAATTTACTATTTTAAACCATAGATAACAACAGAAGAATTTTAAAATACTAATAAATTCTAAAGCACAATAAGTGAAAAAGAAAAAAATTGGTAATGTTTGTAGAACCCTATACTTTTATGAATTTGTATTCTAAATTTGAAGATCTGATAAATCTTGAAAATATTTTAATATATATCTAGAGTTTTTTCTTTTTAACAAACTTTTCTTTGATAATGTATTACAAATTCTTCTATGTATTTAAATCAAGGTTTGAGTTTACTAGCTTTCTATAACTGATATTTTCAAAATTGGATAAATTAACTACTAATTTTAAAAACATCTTTTTAAAATAACATGTCAAAACATTCACACTATTTGGGTCAGAAAGTTTTCTTTTATGTTTATAAAAGCATTTCTTTGTTTCTACAAATATTCATTTCTTTATTTTTTTCTACAGTTCACATTCTATATTGAATTGATTCTTTGAGGAAAGGTCATCAATTTGAGGTTTGATTGTTACATTAAACTCATCAGCCCACCAACTGTCCACAGAGGTACATAGATGATCCTCAGATTCATGACCACAGACCATCCTTTGTGTGGGATCAATCAGCTAATTTGTCTAAAAGAGAAAGGATCAAGGGTTGGATTTACTAGGCTCATTTAAAGCTGTAGATATACTAGATACATTGTTGTTGCTGCTGCTGTTGTTAACCCACACACAGTACATACACTTTATTTGGGATCTGTTTTAAGTTTTGTCTTTCTGGTTAAGTCCTTTTTCTATATGCAAGCACTTGTTTGGCACTTTGATCTGATTCTGGGATTAGACTGTTTCAACTGAAGCTGGCTAAAATGCATTTTGGCGGGGAGGCAGAGGCTATGTCACTGAAACTGTATAGGTTTTTTAGCCTTTGACTTATTCCTTTGGAAGGTACTGTTTTCTGGAAATTGTCTGAGGAAGCTTTTGGCCTGGCTCTTCTGAGACCAAGCTATTTTGCTTGTTTGTTTAGCATTGGCTGGTATTGCAAGTATTTGAATTGAACTGTAAGCTGTTCAAGTTGTTTGAAAATTGTTCTCTTGATCTTGGCAGGACAGTAGTAAGTGGTCTTAAAGTTGGATCTTCGTTCCCTGCCCAGGAATTGAACCTGTGTAGTCTAGAGGAAAACCAGGAAACCTAGCCCAAGACCAGCAGGGACTAGAGGCTAGGAGCAAAGTTACCCTGGCTCTTGCCCTTGTTTGAAAGCAAGACTGTTTCAAGAGGGCAAAACCAGGTAGAAACTTTATTACTAGACACATAGTACAACATGTGGGAAAGCAGAGAAACAGTTTATTTAGACAGAAGCAAAATGGGAACACTCACCTGGAGAGAAAGGGTGTGGGTGTCTTTCCTAGTGAAGAGGAGCTCCATAAAATAGAAATTAAATCAATTAAAAAGGGGCAGTTCCTCTGGGTGTTTGTTCTCCTCTGACCAATTATATTGTTTCTTTCCTACATCTGACCTGACTTAGGGTCCTACCTGATCTGTGTGTGCATAATTTTGCCAAGATGGATTCCAATGCAGAGGCTTATGGGAGTTTTGACAACACCTACTATGGGAAAGGAAATGGCAACCCACTCCAGTATTCTTGCCTGGAGAATCCAATGGACAGAGGAGCCTGGTGGGCCACAGTCCATGGGGTCGCAAACAGTCGGGGATGACTGAGCGACTTCACTTCTCTTCACTTCACTATGGGAAAGCACCCCTTCCCTTTTTGACCCTTGAGGAGCCTTCCTGCGCATGTGCAGTCAGAGAGGTTTTCTTGACCTCAAGAGTAATAGTTGTGATCATCTTCTCTATTCCAGCAGAGCTCAGCTTCTGCCATTAACTTTGTCCTTGGCATGTCTAGGGAAGATTAAATTCCAATTTACTTCACTTGACAAACCCCAGCTGCTCAGGCCCGGGGCCCATCTCCCTCCCACCTCATTTTCACTCTAAAGAAAAATATCCAAGAAATAATATCACAGTTACCTAAGTATTTTGAGAGTATCCCCTCTCCCCAGGACTCTGGCCAATTTTATATTTAAAAACAATGGCTCTCTTCTTGCACATTTATAACTGAATGGATCAACCTGACCAATGACAATTAAAAATATCATTGACCATTATGGGGAATTTTTGAAATCTCCAAACAATTTTCTTAAAACCGAATTGTACTACAGTTGCTTAAATATTTCCAGGGACTTCCCTGGTGGTTCAGTGGTTGGAATCTGCCTTGCAGTGAAGGGTACTCGGGTTTGATCCCTGGTTGGGGAAATAAGGTCCTACACGCCACATGGCAACTAAGCCTGCACCACAATGAAAGATCCCTCATGCATGCCACAACTAAGACTGGATGAAGCCAGGTAAATAAAAAAAAAAAATTTCAGAACTGAGTGAACACTTATTTCAGTTGGTACATTAAGGCTTCCCAATACTATCGAGAGTCTTAAAGTGTCTCTCCACTAATTAAGATTTTAAGATTAACTGAGATAAACAATTTAAAAAAGACAAAAAGTCTCCCAAATCCTCATGCGCTTCTCCTTTGGTTCCTCTTTCAGTACCAGCTTGTCTCTTTCCGCATCTCCCCCTGGCCAGACTCTAGCTCTGATGCCATCGCCCCCTTCCTTCTATACCACCCACACCCCCTCTATACCGTCAACTCCCCCATGCTAACTCTCACCCAACTTCCCCCTTTCTCTGAAACTCTCCACAGTTGCTTTTCCTTTGAACTTGTTGGGATCTGTTTCTTTAAATAAGCCTTCTGAGGATCCAGAGAGCAAACCTTTAATTTCTTATATTTCCTGGATTAAATTTGAACTGCAAGTCTTTGTCAAAGATTTTCCCAAAGTAACCAAAGATCCTCACAGGTTTGCTAAGGAATTTAACATTGTCTTTCAAACTTACCCAACTGGTTTCTCTGACTTATATTAGCTAGTTCATATGATTGTTGGTGAACACCCGGCTCAGCATTGCATAAAACCTGCTAATAGGGAAATCTTGAAAGATCTCTAGAATGACAATTGGGAGATTAGCCCACTAACTTATTACATGCTCAGACTCGAGCAATCTAGGTGACTTCATCAAGCAATTTCTAGAGTTTCCCCCAAACTTGTTGGTTGGAACAATATTCAGACTTGCACACAAAATCCTGATGAACCTGTTCATGACTATTACATCCAACTTCAGGTTGATTTTAAAGAAAATTCTGGCCTTCCTTTAGATGTTGATTCCACCTGGGTAGTTTTTGAATGCTATGTTTATTAATGGGTTGAACTGGGACCTTTCCTTTACAGTGAAAAATGACCAGGATGAAGTAGGAGACTAGGTCTATTCTGGAGTTAGTTTATCTGGCAAACCAGTTCTCTCATACTCTGGTTGAATCACCTGAAAGGAAGACTGTCAAAATTCTTAATCTTCAGCTCCAGGAAATGAAGACTCCTAAATAAAACAAAAACCCTCCCAGTTTCTATTATTGCAAAAATCCAGGACATTGGAAATAGGTTATTATAAATTTAAGTGTTTCATGTGCTTTCAGCCTTCTCAACAGCCTTTCCAATGTCCTCCTGGTTCTCAATGATGAGGTTTTAAGGAATTGCATCCTGTGGAAATAAAATTAAATATGGCCCCTATATTCAGTAATTATTGAATTGCGATCCTTTTACCTGCAATTTTAGCTATTATTAAGATTCCAAGGCATTCTAAACTTCACTCTGTTAGCTGAAGAAAATCACCCTGCTAATATTTCCACAAGGAATGCTGCCCTTAAAGGTAAGCATTAATGCTGCCCTTAAGGTAAAAGCAGCCAAACCTCTGTCACAGCTAAAGGGATAGGTTCCCAAAGGATAACGCAGGAAAGAATGGCTAGAGAAGCCCATCAGTTGGCCTCAGTAAAGGAAATACAAGGTTGTAAATTTAACAGTTGTTAAGTTTGTTAAAAAGAGAAAGCTCTGGTTTGACCAAACAACAAACTGCATACTGGGAACTCTAAAATTTCCACTCCTCACAACTCTACATACAATAAACTACTGATCTACTGTCGAAATGACAAACTTCATGAATCAATATTAGTGAAGAAGAAAGTGCTTCCTTCTTCATAGCCAAACTGTGCTCACCTTCTGTTGCTTTTTCCTCTGAAGAACATTTTACTTGGCTTCAGTGGCAGGAACTACATCATTCTCAATTACCTTGACCAAAACCTGTTTTTTTCTGGTACCCATCTTTTCAAGAACAAAATTAATGCTGTATTTTTTACTATTCAAACTAAAATTTATGTCATGGACTCACCCAATTTTCCAATTATATTATGCCATATTAATTTACGGCTCCCACGTGGCTCAGATGGTAGAGAACCTGCCCAGCTGGCTCTAGTGGTAAAGAGCCCACCTGCCAATGCAGGTTTTTATTTGCCCTTATTTGAGAATGAGATGTATTCAAAATTTCTCACACAATGTAATAATCACGATATTTTATGGAATAAATTATGCACAACTACTATGTGTCATTGCTTTATTACAAATACAATTTTTGAGACCCATATAACCCCCTTCTTACTCTTGTTGACAAAGCTCTGTTTCTAGAGTGAAATTTTCCTGGCAGGAAGGAGACCTGGTTATTGTCCAGCTGTCACTAAACTAAGTGATATTTGCCAAGTGAGCCTCCGTGATCCTTAGAGTTAATCCATGAAAAGACGGACAGGAACTGCAGAGTATACACAGTTCTAATTCTAAAATGCTGATATAAGTGTATAGATTCATTAGCTCGTCAATACTTTTGCATTTTCAAGGCAGGTAACACTGGATAGTGAAGAAAAACAAGACCCACAAAAGTTGAAGTAAAACAACACCTCATTTAATTTTGCTTCAGCTACTTACACAGTATATGCTTTTGGACATGTTATTTATCTTCAATAGATCTTTTTACTCAAAAAAATGTAAACACTGTCATCATCATACCGTTTTTAAGAACAATAAACTGATGTGTGAAGACATGAAACCTAATATCCATTATTTAATTGACACTCAATGATGTTATATAGCTCTATCTCTCTGCACCCTGTCTTCCTACTTCCACCATAACCATCTCTGTTTCTTATTTTTTTCTCTGTCTTGGTGGATGAGCATACCTTACACAGGGGAGAACTATATCACAATAATGAAAGGTCTGATTGTCATGGATTCGCAGTTTTGGATCGTAATCCAAACCCCAGAATATTATTAGGGTAACAATAAGAATTTTAAGAAGAAACATATAAAAGTGTTTATTTTAAAACTGTCACTTTGCAGTAGCTAGATGATATGTGAGGTCCTGGAAGGGCAGTTTTTAGTAACTGTCATAATTATATTCAATATACCTATAACATAGTAGGTTCTCAATCATTCCTATTGAATGAATCATTAAATATATTTAGTTCTTATATGACTTTGGTTCATTTAGGCTTCATGTATAGAATAACCCCTAATCATACCTGTGATTTTGTTTATTCCCGAAATGAGTTTTACTGTAGTCAGGAGTGCTTTTTCCCTTAAGCTGAAGTTACTTGTGAAAACATTCCGATCCCGATGTGTGAGTAGCCTATGTGGGAAACCCACTAGGAATTCTGCTGAACTTTCAAAGTATGGGCAATATAATACTGCCTCAAAAAATTCTGGCCAGAAGAAAGTCCATAGTGAAGTCTCGTTCAGTTTCAGAAGAATAGAATGATCTAAAGGAAGGACACAAAATTAGCTGCATGAGTTACAAAATATTTCATTTTAATGCAAATCAAATTCTAAATGTGTCTTTTCTCCCAGCTGTTCCTTACAGATTTTATGCTATCTATTAAATAGCTGATTGACCCGAACCTACAGTTTCAGTGTAATGTAATTAATCCTCTCACTATCTTCTACATTGGGCCTGGTTGAAGAATCTCTTACACAGCAACAGAGATGACAAAGGTTGAATCACAATTTTTAAAGGTTGTATCATCCTAACCAACCCCTCTCTTACTTCTACTAGATTTACTCTTTTTGATTTCTCATTGTATTTGTCCTATATCTAATTTCTATGCCACAAATGTCTAACATCACTTGTTTTCCACAAACACAGTTCAGGGACTGGGTACTATGAGCCAGTAAAATGAATAGAAGGTTATCTAATAGCAATTTCTGAAAATTGCTCACCAATGTACATAATTGACTCATGTTTATTGTGTACATGTTTCTATAATTGCTTTTAATTTAAAGGAAATAAGAAGTGGACTAGAAATTTGCCATCACATTCAAATCACCTTCTTGAGTAGGACACAAGAGAGCCCAAGGCTGAGGGACAAACAACAGATGATGAAGGTTTCTCTTGAGTTCATCTAATTTCAAAACTTAAATGACAAGCTCAGTTCTTCCTTGGAGAGAACAACTCTAAAAACTGAATAAAATATTTAAAGCATGTTCTATGATGCCAGAGTGGACAATTTTTAGAAACTGTGAGATCAAAATTTAAGAAAAAAGGTCTGAAAATTTGCATTTTTACAAAAAAAAAATGAAAATTTACATGTTGAAGTTCATACCAAAGAGGAAGAGGGAGCAGAGTGCAGATTTTCTCTCTCTCCTCTTCTCTATGTGCGGACACAGATGGCATGGTGGAAGAAGGCAGCCATGTGCAAGCCAGAAAGAAGGCCCTCACCAGAAGTTGACCACGCTGGCACCCTAATTCTGAGCTTACAGTCTCCAGAATTGTGAGAAAATAAACTTCTGTGATGAAAGCCACTCAGTCTATAGTATCTGATCATGGCAGCCCGAGTTCACTAACAAGAAGGGAAGACATATGGTGAGTATGATATATGAGGACCTTTTTGCACTCAAGGTAATAGATGATTTTGAAAAGTATTGCTCTAATGTTGACAGGATGAGAAGAATCTTTGATAAAACTATGGAGCTGAGAGAAGAAACATTGTAGTTAATGACTATTAATAAATAGGACTCTAAACACACACACACACACACACACACACACACACACACACATACAACAAAATACCAAGCAATTGAAGATCAATGGGTAGGTTAAAAAAAAATTAAAAACAGAAAGACTTAAATAGTAAAGGGGAAAAAATTTAGAAATTGATTTACACTGAAAATTTTCCACTTTAAGAAGACATCATTAAATGAGTGAACTGACAAGCACAAACTAAGAAAAGATACACTCAAGATACATAACTGATACATGACTCCTGGATGAAATGAAAGTAAAGATGGAAAAACCATTTCCAGGGAGTCTGGAAAATATGAGCAATGAATATTTGAGGAAACCAAAACTTTTTTTCTGGTATGCTATGTGGGTTCCATGAAAACAGGAACCATGTTTATTTTTTTACCACAATAGTTCCCAGAATCTAGTACAGTGGTTATTAGTATATGAGTAGGAGGATAATAAACATTTATTAATTGACTGATGGGTTACAACTTGGTATTTTCACAAGTCATGATCATAGAAGAGTTGAATGTATGCTAATGGTCTTGATGAGCTTCAGGAATTAAGAAACATTTTACCTTTGAAAAATTTTAAATATGCATAGAAGTTGAAGGGATAGGACAATAATATAACCTCCCCCTAGACCCATCAACTTTTGAATTTTACCACAAGTACTTTTATTTGCTTTGCTGAAAGTAAGTTAAGACAATATGACACTCCTTCCCTGGATACGTAAGCATTCATCTCCTAGGAAAAAGGGTATTTTTACACTCTTAGGTATGCCTTTGCCAACCCAAGATGAAAAGTTCAGTAATATCTAATTTGATAGATTTGTATGCAATAATTGCCCCAATTGTCCCAATATGTCTTTTAGAACTTTTTTCCTCAACCAAGATCTAAGTTTATTTAGTTATGTCTCTCCTCTTTTAATTTAATCAGAAATAATCTTTTCTGCCTTTATTTTCCCCCTTCATGAGACTGAACTTATTTCAAATATCCAAGTCAGTGTATAATGTCCTAAATTTTGAATTTTTTCTGGTTGTTTTCTTAGTAGATTCAGATTACTCTTTCTAATTGTGTTGGGTATCTCTTAGTGCATTGGTAGGGCTGCACAATGTCAAGTTGCCCCCTGCTGGTGATCACTAAGATGATCACTTAAGATGGTGACCGTCAGATCTTTTCATTTAAAACTACATTTTTTTCCCTTTTGTAAATGAATAATCTGTGGGATGATACTGCAAAGCTTTTCAAACACCTTTTCATTAAAGTATTCATTGAACACATATGTTTAAGTCCCTACTAAGTGTTCTAAATAGTCCTTTGATGCTTGAGAAATCATGCAATCCTTAATTCCTTTGAGAATCCTTGCTTGCTGAAATTCTTTTGCTTATTCTTGCCATCTGACATTTATTTTCTTGATTTCCCTTTGGTTCCCATTCAGAGTGAAGTTTGGCACTTGAACTTCAAGTTAATATCACTGGGGCATAGATGAATAAACAGTGGAATTAAAGTTAGAAGACTTGGATTCAAATCTTGGGTTTGGTGCTTAATGGCTTTACGATCTCTGAACTCATTTCCTTCTCTGTAAAGTGGAAGAAATAACAGCAAACCGAGCTACAGTAATAATAAATGTGTAGGTGCACAGTGAAGGTTTGTGCCATTCTTTGTCCGACTCTTTGCGACCCCATGGACTACCCAGTCCATGGAATTCTCCAGGCAAGAACACTGGTGTGGGTTGCCTTTCCCTTCTCCAGCAGGTCTTCCCAACCCAGGGATCGAACCCAGGTCTCCCACATTGAGGGCGGATTCTTTCCCAACTGAGCTGTGAGGGAAGCCCGTTCTTTTTAGCACTGAGATCTATTTGGATACAGGAGGAGTGAAAACTATTTTATTATCTGTGGTTATGGTGAACACAGGAAAGGTCATCAGCAGTTCACATCAAGTCACCTACCTCCTACAAACCACCCCACCTCCCCCCCAAAAAACTACAACTTTAAAGCTTTCTTAAGTTTCAATGCTTAAAGGAGAAAGTGTATTCACTGTAAGATCATTACGTTTCGGCCACACATGAAGCCCAGGATCGGGAAATTGTATGGAGGGCACAAAGTGATGACAAATATAATTACACTGTACAAAAGTGGGCTGCCTATCATTCTCAAATAAACATGCAAGAGGGATTAAGTAAGTATCTATGGCTGTTTCTAGAGACCTGGGATATCATATTCAATGTAAGACAAAGGGACCTGATAATAAAAATCTTATTTCATTCTTATCAAGAATGTAACCATTTATTATGTGAGCTGCATCATGCCCACAGATCTGTCATATGTTAATACAAAAATCACGAAATGGGACTAATGTACACACAATTTGAAAGTTTTGGTTCAGTCAGTTCAGTCACTCTAGCATGTCTGGATGCAGAACAGGACTGCCAGCATCCAGACTTCGGTATCGCAACTCAGAGCTTGCATAAGCATCATGTCGAAAGGATTCATCTCAACAATTATATCATGTCCCTCCTCCAGCCAATCCCCAGCAAAATTATAATGAGTCAACTCAAATAGGGCCAAAGAATTGGAACTTTCAGCATTTCCTCAAGGCAATCATAGATGGCCAAATAATGGTTGATTGCTCAATCCATCATATCAGAGAAATGCAAATCAAAACCAAATGATGGTACCATTATACGCCAGTCAGGATGGCTGCTATCCAAAAGTCTACAAGCAAATAAATGCTGGAGAGGGTGTGGAGAAAAGGGAACCCTCTTACACTGTTGGTGGGAATGCAAATTAGTACAGCCACTATGGAAAACAGTGTGGAGATTTCTTAAAAAGCTGGAAATAGAACTGCCATATGACCCAGCAATCCCACTTCTGGGCATACACACCAAGGAAACCAGATCTGAAAGAGCCACATGCACCCCAATGTTCATCGCAGCACTGTTTATAATAGCCAGGACATGGAAGCAACCAGATGCCCATCAGCAGACGAATGGATGAGGAAGCTGTGGTACATATACACCATGGAATATTACTCAGCCATTAAAAAGAATTCATTTGAATCACTTCTAATGAGATGGATGAAACTGGAGCCCATTATACAGAGCGAAGTAAGCCAGAAAGATAAAGACCATTACAGTATACTAACACATATATATGGACTTTAGAAAGATGGTAACGATAACTCTATATGCAAAACAGAAAAAGAGACTCAGATGTATGGAACAGACTTGTGGACTCTGGGAGAAGGCAAGGGTGGGATGTTTCAGGAGAACAGCATTGAAACATGTGTATTATCTAGGGTGAAACGGATAACCAGCTCAGGTTGGGTACATGAGACAAGTGCTCGGGCCTAGTGCACTGGGAAGACCCAGAGGGATCGGGTGCAGAGGGAGGTGGGAGGGGGGACTGGGATGGGGAATACATGTAAATCCATGGCTAATTCATATCAATGTATAACAAAAACTACTGTAATGATGTAAAGTAATTAGCCTCCAACTAATAAAAATTAAAAAAAAAAAAAATAAAAAATAAAACACTGTTAAACACACAAAAAAAAAAAAAAAAAAAAAAAAAAAAAGTGGGCTGAGGCCCAGGGAATGGCCAAGATAAGCTCTCAGGATGATTTTTGAAGGGTAAAATTTGGCTGTGCTGTAACAGTCCTGTGGAGCCAATTCATACAACTGCTGAAATACCTAAGTCTTCAGTTAGTTTATACCTCTCAGCCTCAAGGCCTCAGTCTTCAATCAGTTTCAGCCAGGCCAGTTGCCTGCTTCAGCCAGTCTAGCCTCCTGGAACAACTCCAAGGGTGCACCATTCACATCCAACAGAAATGCCGTCCCTTCCCACCCTCCACCTCCCTGTTATGCTAGCCTTGAAGATAATGTCAGTGGAGTGCACGATTTCCAGAATGCTTTTGGCTCTAGCAGCTTGAAATTCTTCCTAAACTCCATGAGACAGAGTTCTGTTCTCTTCGAAATGTTTTCCTTCTTTCTCAAATAAACCAGTGATGAGGGATTAAGTAAGGATATCTTTGGCTGTTTCTAGAGCACCCTGGGGATATCAGTATATCAATTGTTAAGACAAAGGGACCTGAATAATTAAAAATTCTTATTTTCATTTTCTTTTCAAGAATTTAAACCATTTTATTATTGTGGAGGCTGACATCTGGCCACACAGCATCCCTGGTCATATGTTACTCTACAAATATCCACGAGATGGTGCTAGTCACACACAATACTCTGAGAATGTTTCCGGTTCAGTCAGTTCAGTCACTCAGTCATGTCTGACTGCGATCCCACGGACTGCAGCATGCCAGACTTCCCGGTTCATCACCAACTCCCAGAGCTTGCTTAAGCTCATGTCCTTTGAGTAGGTGATGTCATCCAACAATCTCATCCTCTGTCGTCCCCTTCTCCTCCTGCCCCCAATCCCTCCCAGCATCAGGGTCTTTTCCAATGAGTCAACTCTTCCTATGAGGTGGCCAAAGTATTGGAGTTTCAGCTTCAGCATCAGTCATTCCAATGAACCAGGATTGACTGGTTTGATCTTCTTGCAGTCCAAGGGACTCTCAAGACTCTTCTCCAACACCACAGCTCAAAAGTATCAATTCTTCAGCGCTCAGCTTTCTTTACAGTCCAACTCTCACATCCATACATGACTACTGGAAAAACCATAGCTTTGACTAGATGCACCTTTGTTGGCAAAGTAATGTCTCTGCTTTTAAATATGCCGTCTAGGTTGATCATAGCTTTCCTTCCAAGGAACAAGCGTCTTTTAATTTCATGACTGCAGTCACCATCTGCAGTGATTGTGGAGCCCCCCAAAATAAAGTCTGTCACTGTTTCCATTGTTTCCCCATCTATTTGCCATGAAGGGATGGGACCAGATGCCATGATCTTAGTTTTCTGAATGTTGAGTTTTAAGCCAATATTTTCACTCTCCTCTTTCACTTTCATCAAGAGTCTATTTAGTTCTTCTTCACTTTCCACCATAAGGGTGGTGTCATCTGCATATCTGAGGTTATTGATATTTCTCCCAGCAATCATGATTCCGGCTTGTGCTTCATCCAGCCTGGCATTTCGCATGATGTACTCTGCATATAAGTTAAATAACTTATATAAGCAGGGTGACAATATACAGCCTTGACATACTCCTTTCCGGATTTGGAAGCAGTCTGTTGTTCTATGTCCAGTTCTAACTTTCGCTTCTTGGCCTGCATACAGATTTCTCAGGAGGCAGGTCAGGTGGTCTGGTATTCCCATCTCTTTCAGAATTGTCCACAATTTGTTGTGATCCACACAGTCAAAGGCTTTGGTGTAGTCAATAAAGCAGATGTTTATCGGAACTCTCTTGCTTTAGGCTTATCCAGGTTAGTGCCTTCATTTACATATGAATAAATTTACCTAAGGGTCACCTAACTCTTTAGCTGGAGAGCTAAAACTGGAGCTAATCCATTGTTGAATGCACAGTCAGCTAAACAAGTTATTTTAGTTTAAATGTAAGTCTCAGAAACATATTTAAAATGGAGAATCTATTTCTATTTTCCCTTGATAACATTAAACTTTTTTAAGAACTAAAAGCCAACCCTTAGTGTTTTCTGCAGTTAACTGCAGTTAAATAATTTTAATTTTAAATTACCACAAAGGAGAAGGAAAACATGCTTGTACATTCCTTCTTCAAATTTCTGATCCCAGACGACTGCCATTGTGAATAAACACATGCTACTGTGGAGTCAGTTCCTGAATATCACGGATGTTGTGGCCATAGTCCTAAAGGTTTAGGACCATCTGGATGTCTGTCCAGTGTACATTTGTAGATTAAGCTGGTGCCATACAACCAAGACCAGAAATTATCAAGCCTGCTGGAGAGCCTCTGCTTGATCTGGTTGTTAAGACAGCATGCTCCCACTGTTTGCAGTTTCCAAGTGTGGTTTCCAAGTAGTGTGCAAGGCTGGTCCTTTGAGGTATACAAAGTAATTTCTCTTTTTCTCATTCTTTTTATCCCCTACTTTTTTATTGAAGTATAGTTGATATAGAACATTATATTAGCTGTAGGTATACAACAGAATGATTTAATATATGTATGTATTGTGAAATGATAACCACAGTAAGTCTAGTTAACATCCATCACTGACATACAGTTACAGTTTTTTTCTTGTGATGAGAACCTTTAAGATATATTTTTCTTCTATGTTTTTAGTGTACATAATATTAGCACAGTGCTACATATATATGGAAAAAACATATTAGGAGTATATACTCTTTTTTTTTTTTTAACTAACTGGAGAGAGATCAGAAAGGTTTGGAGAGAGTTATGTCCTTCTCTGCATGTGTATTACATGTCAATAAGAAGTTTATTTTTATTTATTTATTTATTTTTTAAATTTAGAATATTATGCTCCTTTCGAAGAAAATGGGCTGCTTTTCTAGGTGCCCGATGCCCTCTGCTAGCGATCAGAAGTTGTTTTGTCAGAAGTTTACTTTTAAAATTTTTGAAGTTCCTTGCTCTAGATACCATACGGTGATGGAGGGTTAGATGGAGGAACTGTTTATTTTCAAGTCCAAGAGATTCTTTTGGTGAAATATTAGAGAAAATGGTTTATGGACCGTTCCTAAATTTAACAGGAAAGGAGGGATGACAGCTACCAGAGATGGTTTATATCATGTACTTTATCAAACAGTTGTTTCCTCCCCTGTGGTGTAATGTTTCCTCCTTCCCGCCTTATCACCTCGAGTAAAGTGTTTTTCAGAATGGGATATCCTCCCTTGGGAGTAAAGTTATGAAGAGTGCCTTGTCATTGGTGGAAAGAAAACAAACTAGCTTCCTCCACCTCCCATTCAACTGGCTCCCCAAAATTCCTAACCCCCAGGTATTTTTTCATAACCATATTGAAACTATGTAGAAAATGGGAGAAATTACCACACTGGCTTATTCATCAAAGATAAGTCTCTACATTTGCCACATTATTGAAAGCATTGAAATGGGTCAGGAAAGGTAAAATTATGTGCATACCTTTTTAAGGGAGGTTGAGAGTGGAGGGTAGAAAATCAGTTATCTAGCTTTAGCAGTTGTAAAATAAAGCTCTACAGCCACCCAAAAGGACAGGTAATGAATAATATGAGGAAATAGAAGAAGGAGGTTCTTTGAGAGGAGAATCAAATCAGAACTTTTTAGGAGAAATTGTTAGTGGATGTTGTGTATGTGTGTATGTGTTAGTTGCTTAGGCATGTCTGACTCTTTGAGACCCCATGGACTGTAGCCCGCCAGGCTCCTCTGTCCATGGAATTCACCAGGCAAGAATAAGAATATTGGAGTGGGTAGCCTTTCCCAACCCAGGGATTGAACCCATGTCTCTTACCTCTCCTGCATTGGCAGGCAGAGTCTTTACCATGAGCACCACCTTAAATAAACTTAAAGAAGTGAAAGACTTGTATACTGAAAACTACAAAATGTGGCTGAAATAAATTAAAGAAAAGACAAAAAAATGGAAAAACACCTGTATTGGTGGATTGGAAGACTTACTATTACTATGATGTCAATATTACCCAAAGTGGTCAACAAAAGAGTCTGAAATGCAGTACTTAGATGCAACCTCAAAAATGACAGAATGATCTCTGTTTGTTTCCAAGGCAAACCATTCAATGTCATGGTAATCCAAGCCTATGCCCCAACCAGCAACACTGAAAAAGCTGAAGTTGAATGGTTCTATGAAGACCTACAAGACCTTTTAGGACTAACACCCAAAAAAGATGTCCTTTTCATTATAGGGGACTGGAATGCAAAAATAGGAAGTCAAGAAACACCTGGAGTAACAGGCAAATTGGCCTTGGAGTATGGAATGAAGCAGGGCAAAGGCTAATAGAGTTTTGCCAAGAGAACACACTAGTCATAGCAAACACCCTCTTCCAACAACACAAGAGAAGACTCTACACATGGACATCACCAGATGGTCAACACTGAAATCAGATTGATTATACTCTTTGCAGCCAAAGATGGAGAAACTCTCTACAGTCAGCAAAAACAAGACTGGGAGCTGACTGTGGCTCAGATCATGAACTCTTTATTGCCAAATTCAGACATAAATTGAAGAAAGTAGGATAAACCACTAGACCATTCAGGTATGACCTAAATCAAATTCCTTATACAGTGGAAGTGAGAAATAGATTTAAGGGACTAGATCTGATAGACAGAGTGCCTGATGAACTGTGGACGGAGATTCATGACATTGTACAGGAGACAGGGATCAAGACCATCCCCATGGAAAAGAAATGCAAAAAAGCAAAATGGCTGTCTGAGGAGGCCTTACAAATAGCTGTGAAAGGAAGAGAAGTGAAAAGCAAAGGAGAAAAGGAAAGATATTCCCATTTGAATGCAGAGTTCCAAAGAATAGCAAGGAGAAATAAGAAAGCCTTCTTAAGTGATCAATGCAAAGAAATAGAGGAAATCAACAGAATGGGAAAGACTAGAGATCTCTTCAAGAAAATTAGAGCTACCAAGGGAACATTTCATGCAAAGATGGGTTCAATAAAGGACAGAAATGGTATGGACCTAACAGAAGCAGAAGATATTACAAAGAGGTGGCAAGAATACACAGAACTGTACAAAAAAGATCTTCATGACCCAGATAATCATGATGGTGTGATCACTCACCTAGAGCCAGACATCCTGGCTCTAGGAATGTCTGGAATGTGAAGTCAAGTGGGCCTTAGGAAGCATCACTACGAACAAAGCTAGTGGAGGTGATGGGATTCCAGTTGAGCTATTTCAAATCCTGAAAGATGATGCTATGAAAGGGCTGCACTCAATATGCCAGAAAATTTGGAAAACTCAGCAGTGGCCACAGGACAGGAAAAGGTCAGTTTTCATTCCAATCCCAAAGAAAGGCAATGCCAAAGAATGCTCAAATTACCACGCAATTGCACTCATCTCACATGCTAGTAAAGTAATGCTCAAAATTCTCCAAGCCAAGCTTCAGCAATACATGAACCATAAACTTCCAGATGTTCAAGCTGGTTTTAGAAAAGGCAGAGGAACCAGAGATCAAATTGCCAACATCTGCTGGATCATCAAAAAGGCAAGAGAGTTCCAGAAAAACATCTATTTCTGCTTTATTGACTAGGCCAAAGCCTTTGACTGTGTGGATCAAAATAAACTGTGGAAAATTCTGAAAGAGATGGGAATACCAGACCACCTGACCTGCCTCTTGAGAAACCTATATGCAGGTCAGGCAGCAACAGTTAGAACTGAACATGGGACAACGGACTGGTTCCAAATAGGAAAAGGAGTATGTCAAGGCTGTATATTGTCACTCTGCTTATTTAACTTCTATGCAGAGTACATCATGAGAAACGCTGGGCTGGAAGAAGCACAAGCTGGAATCAAGATTGCCAGGAGGAATATCAATAACCTTAGATATGCAGATGACACCACCCTTCTGGCAGAAAGTGAAGAGGAACTAAAAAGCCTCTTGATGAAAGTGAAAGAGGAGAGTGAAAAAGTTGGCTTAGAGCTCAACATTCAGAAAACTAAGATCATGGCATCTGGTCCCATCACTTCATGGGAAATAGATGGGGAAACAGTGCAAACAGTGAGAGACTTTATTTTTGGGGGCTCCAAAATCATTGCAGATGGTGATTGCAGCCATGAAATTAAAAGATGCTACTCCTTGGAAGGAAAGTTATGACCAACCTAGATAGCATATTAAAAAGCAGAGACATGACTTTGCCAACAAAGGTCTGTCTAGTTAAGGCTATGGTTTTTCCAGTGGTTATGTATGGATGTGAGAGTTGGACTGTGAAGAAAGCCGAGGAATTGATGCTTTTGAACTGTGGTGTTGGAGAAGACTCTTGAGGGTCCCTTGGACTGCAAGGAGATCCAACTAGTCCATCCTAAAGGAGATCAATCCTGGGTGTTCATTGGAGGGACTAATGTTGAAGCTGAAACTCCAGTACTTTGGCCACCTCATGGGAAGAGTTGACTCATTGGAAAAGACCCTGATGCTGGGAGGGATTGGGGGCAGGAAGAGAAGGGGATGACAGAGGATGAGATGGCTGGATGGCATCACCGACTCAATGGGCATGAGTCTGAGTAAACTCTGGGGATTGGTGATGGACAGGGAGGCCTGGCGTGCTGCAATTCATGGGGTCGCAAAGAATCAGACACGACCGAGCAACTGAATTGAACTGACCTGAATGATGTTTAGTGCAAAAACAGAAAAATCCATTCTAAAACTTTTTTGGAATCTCAAGGGACCTTGAATATCCAAAACAATCTTGAAAATGAAGGACAAAGTTAGAGGTCTTACAGTTCCTGATTTCAAGCCTTATTATAAAGCTATAGTAATCAAAACAGTATGACACTAACATAAAAGACCTACAGACCAATGGAACAAAATAAGGAACCCAAAAATAAACCCTTACATTTATGGTCAAATAATCTTCAACATCACCGACTCAATGGACATGAGTTTGAGCAAGCTCCAGGAGTTGGTGATGGACAGGAAAGCCTGGCATATTGCAGTCCATGGGGTCACAAAGAATTGGATGCAACTGAGCGACTGAACTGAACTGATCTTCAACAAGATTTCCAAGATTATTCAGTGGGAAAAGGACAGTCCTTCCAAACTTTGGTACAGGGAAAATTCAATACCCACATGCAAAAGAATGAAGGTGGATCCTTACACAATTAACTCAAAATGGAGCAAAGGTCTAAAAGAGCTTAAAATAAAACTCTTAGAAGAAAATATTTGGTAAAACTTCATGGCATTGTTTTTGACAATGATTTATGGGCTATGTGATCTGTCTTTATTCACACTGCTGATACCAAATATGCTGCTTTCTTTCCTCATACCAACCAATTTCTCAACTGACTGTCCTGTAATGTAATTCAATTTTGACACTAACTACCCAGAGTTAGCTTCAGATTCCACTAGTTTAAGAGTTCAGTCCCACAAAACCATCCTTGTGTCAGATACCAGTCACAAGATCAGGTCCTTAGGTTACTCATTTTTCTGTTTGACTTGGCTACAGAGTTGGGGCTGCCTCCACAGTCTCCTCCTTTCAGGCTCAACAATTTGTTAGGATGGCTTGCAGAACTTAGGAAGGCACTTTACTTACCATTATAGGTTTGTTATAAAGAATAAAACTCAGGAAGCAAAAAAGGAAAGATAAAGGGAGTAGGGAGAGTAAAGCTTCCATGTCCTTTCTGCACAAATGCCCTTCCCAGCACTTCTATGTATTTACCAAGCTGGGGACTCATCATTTAGGACTTTTTGAGGGGATTTCAGTGCCTCATTGTTGAAATTACTGGCCATTAGCAGTTAATTCAATCTGCAGTTCCTGGAGGTTGAGGATTGAACTGAAAATTCTGTTTCGAATCAAAGCTTGGTTTTTCTGGTAATCATCCCCATCCTAAAGCTATGGAGATCTCCAAGAAACATTGCATTAGAATGAAAGAGAATCTTATCGCCGTATCACTTAAGAAGTTCTAAGGCTTTTAATATCTCTATTTCAGAAATCAAGGACAAAGCCCAAGTATCTTCCTATGACATCACACCGTGACATCAAACACATCACACCGTGACATCAAACATAGAAAAAATAAAAAATAAAAAGACTCAAATCAAACTCCTAGAGATAAAAACTACCGTGTATGAGATGACAAATATACAACCAATTATATAAACAATTGGTGATATTAACAACCAATTAGATAGTGCTGAAAGGAGATTAGTAAACTTGAAGAAAACAATAATAACAAAAGTACCTATAAGAAACAAAGAAAAAATAATTTAAAAAGTAAACAAGACATCAGTGAGCTGTGGGTTAACTCAAATCGCCATGCTGCTGCTGCTGCTAAGTCGCTTCAGTCGTGTCCGACTTTGTGCTACCCCAAAGACAGCAGCCCACCAGGCTCTGCCGTCCCTGGGATTCTCCAGGCAAGAATGCTGGAGTGGGTTGCCATTTCCTTCTCCAATGCAGGAAAGTGAAAAGTGAAAGGGAAGTCTCTCAGTCATGTCCAACTCTTAGTGACCCCATGGACTGCAGCCTATCAGGCTCCTCCGTCCATGGGATTTTCTAGGCAAGAGTTCTGGAGTGGGTTGCCATTGCCTTCTCCGCTAATCGCCATAAAATATATGCAACTGTAGTCCCAGAAGAAGGGGCAAGATAAAACTATTTTAAGCAATAGTGGCTGAAAAATTTTCAGATTTGATGGAAAATATAACCCATACATGAAACAAGATGAATGAGCTCAATATATATAATAACCATAAAGAAAACTACACCAAGGTATATCATAATTAAATTATTCAAAACCAATTATTAAGATAAAATCTTAATATCAGAGAAGTTAAAAAATATACTATGTAAAAAAAACACAAATATAAGCTGATTTCTCCTTCTACACACACACACAAAATGCAAGTAAGAAGACAGTGCAATACCATTAAGTAAATAAATAAATAATAACCTAGAATTACACACCTAGTAAAAAAATATTAAAAAAAAAATAAAGAATCCTTCAGGCATACCCAAGCTGAAAGAATAAAACATTTTAGAATAAACAGATATCCATATGCAAAAATATAAATCCTGGCATATGCCTCACAGTTTGTATAAAAATTAGCTCAAAATGTATTACTGATGTACATATAAACTGCAAAACTAAAACTTTCAGAAGAAAATACAGGAAAACATCTCCATGACCTTGATTTTAGTGATGTTTGAGATGCAACACCAAAAGCACAGTCTAAAAACAAAACAAAGCACATGTATGTAGATACATAGGTAGGTAGAGATTTACCAGAATTAAAATTCTTGCTCAGCAAGAGACAGTGTTAAGAGAATAAAAAGATAAGTCACTGACAGAAAGTATTTGCAAATCATGTAACTACTGTAGGTCTTGTATGTAGAATACAAAAGGAATTCATAAAACTTAAGATTTAGAAAACAATACACCCAATTAAAAATGCGTAAAAGGTCTGAACAGATACCTCATCAAGTAAGATACATGGTTGACAAAGAAACACATGAAAAGGTGCTCAACATAATTTGTCATTAGGAAAATGTACATTAAAACCACAATGAAATACCAAAGCACACCTATTTTAATGGCTAATATTGGGCGGGGTCAGAAACTGACAGCGATAAATGCTGGCTGGCCAGAATGGATAGCAATAGAAACTCTCATTTATTGCTAATGGACATGCAAAGTAGTAGAGCTTTGTTGGAAAATAATTTGTTTCTTATAAAATTAAACATAGACTTATATATGACCCAAGTGATTTTTTAAATCTAGATATTTCCCAAAGTGATTTGAAAATTTACCTTACTTTAAAAAAAAAAAAAAATACCCCTGTATATCAATAGTAACTTTAATAGTTGCTCTTTCCAACCCAGGGACCAAACCCAGATCTCCTGCATTGCAGGCAGATTCTTTACCATTTGAGCCATCAGGGAAGCCCTTAAATAAACTAAAAATGGGAAACAATCCTCCAGAAGTTGTTAAACAGGTGAACAGATAAACTAGAGTGTATAGTTTATCAAAATGGACCTCTCGTCAACAATAAAAAGGAACAAATTACTGATCAAGAAACAACAAAAAGGAGTCAAGTGCATTTTGTTAAATAAACAAACAAAAAGGCAAGAGCTACATGGCGTGTGATTCTCTTCATATGACATTATGGAAAAGACAAAAATGTGGGATGAAAACCACTTTTGTCATTGCCAGTAACTGGATCTGGAGAAAGGTTGCCAAGGGGCAGTAGAAAAGGGTAATACTTCTGGGAAAGGATTGGGCTTCCCTGGTGGCTCAGATGGTAAAGCATCTGCCTGCAATGTGGGAGACCCGGGTTCGATCCCTGGGTCAGGAAGATCCCCTGGAGAAGGAAATGGCAACCCACTCCAGTACTCCTGCCTGGAAAATTCCATGGATGGAGGAGGCTGTACAGTCCATGGGGTCGCAAAAAGTCGGACACGACTGAGCGACTTCACTTCTTCACTTCATGGTGCTGGAGACATATGCGTGCCTGCTCAGTCATGTCTGACTCTTTGCAACCTTATGGATTGCAGCCCGCCAGGCTCCTCTGTCCATGGGATTTCCCAGTCAAGAATACTGGAGTGGGTTGCCATTTCCTCCTCCAGGGGATCTTCCTGACCCAGGGATCAACCCAAATCTCCTGTGTCTCCTGCATTGCAGGCAGATTCTTTACCCCTTGAGCCATCAGGGAATGTGCTGGGGACATGACTCAATGCATTTCTCAAAAATCCATAGATCAAAGTCCAAAATCCACCAGAAAGGGTGAATTTAACTGTGTGCAAATTTTATAAAAAGTTTGGTAGGATACTATAAGAAGATGAAATGTGGACTGTGACAAATAAATCTATCTGTATGTCACAAACACTCAAAAGTGTGAGATTGAAAAGAGATGGTCTGAATAACTCTATAAAACAATATTTTGCCTAAATGAGTAAAACTAAAGAAAATAAGGCCTCTCCTAGGCTGCGTGCGTGAATGCTAAGTCACTTCAGTCATGTCCGACTCTTTGTGACCCACGGACTGTAGCCAGCCAGGCTCCTCTGTCCATGAGATTTTCCAAGCAAGAATACTGGAGAGGGTTGCCATGCCCTCCTCCAGGGGATATTTCCAACCCAGGAATTGAACCCGTGTCTCTTCTGTCTTCTGCATTGGCAGTGGGTTCTTTACCACTAGCCCCACCTGGAGCTACATATGACAAAAGTGCTGAGGTTTTCAGTCGAGAGTTCACAATGTGAAAATCATTCACAAAGTTCTTTTGAGGAAACTGTAGCAATAGTGTTCAAGTCTAACACTAAGAGAATGTTAAAAGAAAATGAAAGCAGTCAGCGAAGTGCCTCACCAGTTGTTAGTCGTCAAGAAATTTTTGATGATTTACTAGAAAACTTTGATCATATAAGATTAATGATATTAGAAAAAGACCCTTAAACTCAAGGCTAAACAGCTCATATACAACAGATCTCTATTTGGAGAGGTCATACTAAAATTTTGGAAAGTTCCACCACCTCAAAAGTGTACAATATATAATTAATTAAGATATGGGAAAAATGAAAAGAAAGCTTATGACAATTTGAAGGATTTTGTTAACAGATGAGACTGTGCATAAAATCATTTTGAAAAAGGAAATCAGAATGTCTCCTAATGTCATGTAGCATGGAAGTGAAAGTGTTAGTCACTCAGTCATGTCTGACTCTTTGCAATGCCATGAACTGTAGCCCAACAGGTTCCTTTGTTCATGGGATTTCCCAGGCAAGAATACTGGATTGAGTTGCCATTTCCTCCTCCAGGGGATCTTTCTGACCCAGAGATCAAACCTGGGTCTCCTGCATTGCAGGCAAATTCTTTACCATCTGAACCACCAGGGAAGACCATGTAGCATGGAAGCAAGGGTGAAAGACTTCCAGAGATATAGAGGGAAATCTCGCACAGAGAAAAATGATCCTACATCCATACTCAGCTAAGCACTCAGCAGTTGAAAATAAGCAATTTCTGTCTAGTCCTTTTTTTAAACTGAAGTATAATTGATTTACAATATTGTGTTGATTATTTCTGTACAATGTGATTCAATTATACATATATATGTATGTACATTCTTTTTATATGTTCTTTTCCATCATGGTTTATGTAATATCATAGGATATTGAACACAGTTCTCTGTACTATACAGTAGGATCTTGCTGTTTATCCGTTCTATACATACAAGCTTACATCTGCCAACTCCAAGCTGCAGCTCCATCTATCCCCAAGCCCCTCCCCTTTGGTAACCACCAGTCTGTTCTCTACGTCTGTGACACTTTTCCTATTTCGTAGCTGGGTTCATTTGTGTGATATTTTGATTCCACATATAAGTGATATCATATGACATTTGCTTTTTTCTTACTTACTTAACTTAGTATGGTAATCTCTACTTGCATCCATGTTGCTGCAAATGGCATTATTTCATTCTTTTTTATGACTGAGTAGTATTCCACTGTATATATGTATCAAATCTTCTTGATGCATTCATCTGCTAATGGACATTTAGGTTGTTGCTAAGTCTTGACTATTGTGAATAGTGCTGCTATGAACATATGAGTGCATGTATCTTTTTGAATTATTGCTTTGTCTGGATATATGCCCAAAACAGGATGGCTGGGTTACCTGGTGGTTGTATTTTTAGTGTCCTGAGGAACCTCCATACTGTTTTCCGCAGTGGATGAGCCTAATTCTTAATCGCATTAAATAGAAATGATCTGTTGTACATTCATTTAATTTTCTATAAATGCCACTATGGGTAATGAAGAGAAGGCTGTTACAATATCGTGCTGCATGATGAATGTTTTATAACATTCAAAAAAAGAATTCACTGACAGAGAAGTCATTGATGGCACTTTTACTTCTAGCAAAAACATATGTGTATGTATGTGTGTGTGTGTGTGTGTGTATAGGTCTGCACTGACAGCTGTCATGTTTAGATTATTTTACTCAAATAAGTGCTGTGATTTGCTTCAACACTGACATATTAAAATACATTTTTTATTTTGCATTTCTTTTGATTTCTTTTTCATGCTTCCTGAATTTAGAGAGCAATTGTAACATATATATGTGTGTGTGTATATATACATATATATGTATACATATAGCATACATACATATATGTATATACATGTGTGTATAGGCACACATACTACAAAAATATGTATATATACACATATACATATGTACACATATATGTATATACATATACAATGTGTGTGTATATACATATATGTATACATATGTGTATATACATATATGTATATGTATGTATATATAGTATACATATATATACATGTATATATATAATATTTCTGTACTTTATTTTCATAAGATTTATTTATTTACTCACTTCTTTTATTTTTGGTGGTGGGGGGTCTTCCTTGCTGCATGTGGGCTTTTTCTAGCTGTGGCAGGTGGGGGCTACTCTTCATTATGTGCAGGCTTCTCACTGCAGTGGGTTCTCTTGGGAGCACAGGATCTAGGTTCTCAGGCTTCAGGGGTTGCAGCACATGGGCTCCGTAGTTGTGGCTCTAAACCAGGGGCTCGGTTGTTGTGGCACATGGGTTTAGTTGCTCCCTGGCACGTGGAATCTTTCTGGACCAGGGATCGAACTGGTATCTCCTGCATTGTAAGGCTGATTCTTGGACCAGGCTTCCACTGGATGACCAGGGAAGCCCCCTGTACTTTAAGTGTGTGCTTAATTTTCCAAAAAAGTATAATGACCTTATGTTTCCAAGGGAAAAATGTGTACACTTTTGTTCAGAATTATATATTTTTATCATACTGGAAAGTGATGTCACTAAAGGCAATGTTTCCCATGATATTTCAGTTGTTAGGAAACTACTCACTTATCAGGCTTCATTAGCGGTTTTCACAGTCATGTGATTTGACTTACAAGCGCAAACTATTTGTACAAAACTTACAATATCTAGCTATTTCAATCAGTCCAGTCCAGTTCAGTTCAGTCGCTCAGTCGTGTCCGACTCTTTGCAACCCGATGAATCACAGCACGCCAGGCCTCCCTGTCCATCACCAACTCCCGGAGTTTACTCAAACCCATGTCCATCGAGTTGGTGGTGCCATCCAACCATCTCATCCTCTGTCGTCCCCTTCTCCTCCTGCCCCCAGTCCCTCCCAGCATCAGGGTCTTTTCCAATGAGTCAACTCTTCGCATGAGGTGGCCAAAGTATGGGAGTTTCAGCTTCAGCATCAGTCCCTCCAATGAACACCCAGGACTGATCTCCTTTAGGATAGACTGGTTGGATATCCTTGCAGTCCAAGGGACTCTCAAGAGTCTTCTCTAACACCATACTTCAAAAGCATCAATTTTTCAGTGCTCAGCTTTCTTTATAGTCCAACTCTCACATCCATACATGACCACTGGAAAAACCATAGCCTTGACCAGACGGACCTTTGTTGGCAAAGTAATGTTTCTGCTTTTTAATATGATATCTAGGTTGGTCATCACTTTCCTTCCAAGGAGTAAGTGTCTTTTAATTTCATGGCTGCAATCACCATCTGCAGTGATTTTGGAGCCCAAAAAAAATAAAGTCTGACACTGTTTCCACTGTCTCCCAATCTATTTGCCATGAAGTGATGGGACCAGATGCCATGATCTTAGCTTTCTGAATGTTGCACTTTAAGCCAACTTTTTCACTCTCCTCTTTCACTTTCATCAAGAGGCTTTTTAGTTCCTCTTCACTTTCTGCCATAAGGGTGGTATCATCTGCATATCTGAGGTTATTGATATTCCTCCTGGCAATCTTGATACCAGCTTGTGCTTCTTCCAGCCCAGCGTTTCTCACGATGTAGTCTGCATATAAGTTAAATAAGCAGGGTGACAATATACAGCCTTGACGTACTCCTTTCCCAATTTTGAACCAGTCTGTTGTTCCATGTCCAGTTCTACCTGTTGCTTCCTGACCTGCATACAGGTTTCTCAGTATCACCCCTTTAATAGTTACGTCTAACATTTTCAAGTCCAGAAATGCCAGGCAGAACCCTTTTCGTGGTGCATCTCTGATCCTTCTTCTGTCCTTGTTACCGAAAGTGTTTGGGATCCAGCTACTCATTGCTTGAAAGCCAGTAAACAGGCCAGGTTGGTGGAAAGGAAAGTTGGCTTTATTTCAGATGCTGGCAATTGAGCAGGGTGGGTGGCAGACATCTGTCCAAAGGCCGATGCCCTCCGCACCCTGCCAAGCAGGGAGTGAGAGTTTTTAAAGACAGAGTGGGAGGGGCTTATGTGTAGAAACAGCACAGTCATCTCTAACAGTCATCTTCAGATTGATCATCAGTGGTGTGACCAGTGTCATTTTGGTTGTTTTAGGTTCAGTTAATCTTCAGTTCCAGGGTCCCTTTGTTCCCATTTCTTTACAGCCAATTGTCGGGATTGTGGCGGCTCCTGTCCTGGGTACGGTCTGGTCATTACGTAGTTAACTTCTCCACCTGGTGTTTTGGTATCTGTAAGACAGCTCACAGGATATGGCTCAGAATATTATCTACTAGCCCTTGAGCAAGAACTAAAGGTCCCTGATTATGTTCAATGACTACATTACTATTATTTAGTCTCCTTCGATTGTTTTCCTTTGTGTCTCTATTCCTCACTTCTCTGATTAAACTTTTCCTTTGATTAAAATTTTCCACAGGCAAAAGGCAGGCAGAGGACATGGTGGCCAGGGGGCAAGGACCATAGGCTCCTTCTCCATTTCATCCTCACATCTCTCTCTAGCCCAGCCAGGAAAGGTTCTCTGATTTTTAAGGCTCATGTGGTTAGACTTGACCCACCAGGATAATTCGGTATAGTCCACCCATCTGAAGGTCTGTACCCTTCATTCCATCTGCAACCTTAATTTCTGTGTCATATGAGGTAATATATTCACAGGTTTTAGGGATTAGGATGTGGACATCTTTGGGGGGGGGCCATTATTTAGGAATCCTAGACCATGAAGAACAACCTCAAGGTCACTTGCTCAGGAGGCTACAAATATAAAAATGCCACCTATGACCTACAGTGGGCTTCCCTGATAGCTCAGTTGGTAAAGAATTTGCCTACAATGCACGAGACCCCTGTTCAATTCCTGGGTCGGAAAGATCCACTGGAGAAAGGACAGGCTGCCCACTCTAGTGATCTTGGGCTTCCCTTGTGGCTCAGCTGGTAAAGAATCCACCTGTGATGCAGAAGACCTGGGTTCGATCCCTGGGTTGGGAAGATCCCCTGGAGAAGGGAAAGGCTACCTACCCTGGTATTCTGGCCTGGAGAATTCCATGGACTGTATAGTCCATGGGGTCACAAAGAGTTGAACACAACTGAGTGACTTTCACTTTCATGACCTAAGTTACCTTCGATATTGAAATAGGTTTTTCATCAGCGAATTCCCACAGTCTGATGCAGACCTCCTCTGCAAACTTCCCAAATGTCTAGCCACAATTGTCAGAGAAGAATAAGGGCTTCTCCTCTTCCACACTACAAAAACTCTATGTGTACTTCCTGAGGTGGTCAGAACTCAGAACTCTCCTCACAAGTAAAGCAAGGAGATGTAGTTCCCATCCCCATCTAAAGGAAAAAGATAATGATGAATTAACAACATGCAACACATTTGAAGAGTCCATACATTTGTCAGCTCATCATATGTAAACATCCTCTTATCCTTTTAAATACCCATAGAAACAGCATCACGATCAAACCTGTTGGCACCAATCTTCTTACAAAAGAGTATAGGTTCTTCCACCTTCCAGAAAGTGGAGAATCCAAGTTTTACCATCCAGTCTCTGTACCCATCTCTGGTTAACCATTGTTCACCTTCCAGTTCAGTCAAATTCTTCCTTTGACATTCTGGGCTTTCCTTGTGGCTCAGCTGGTAAAGAATCCACCCTCAGTGCAGGAGACCTGGGTTTGATCCCTGGGTTGGGAAGATGCCCTGGAGAAGTGAAAGGTTACCCACTCCAGTATTCTGACCTGGAGAATTCCATGGACTGTATAGACCACAGGGTTGCAAAGAGTTGGTCACCACTGAGCGACTTTCACTCTTTGACATTCTGTATCACAACCATTAGTCTTTCAGGTCAAACTTACACAAAATAATAGGAGAGAAACCAGTTAAAATATGCAAATATATAAATAATTAAGCAAGGAAAAAAATATGTTCAGTTTCTATAGTAGCCATTATTGCAACTGGTCATGGGAAAGTTAAAACTTGTTTTTCTCCATACTTATTCAAAGTTCTGGTCTTGGTTGTTTAACTAGGGAAATAACTCAACCCTGTATTCTACGTTTTTTTTTTTTATTGAACAAAATTCTTTTTTTTTTTTCCATTTATTTTTATTAGTTGGAGGCTAATTACTTTACATCATTGCAGTGATTTTTGTCATACATTGAAATGAATTAGCCATGGATTTACATGTATTCCCCATCCCGGTCCCCCCTCCCACCTCCCTCTCCACCCGATCCCTCTGGGTCTTCCCAGTGCACCAGGTCCGAGCACTTGTCTCACGCACCCAACCTGGGCTGGTGATCTGTTTCACCCTAGATAATATACATGTTTCAATGCTGTTCTCTTGAAACATCCCACCCTCGCCTTCTCCCAGAGTCCACAAGTCTGTTCTATACATCTGAGTCTCTTTTTCTGTTTTGCATATAGGGTTATCGTTACCATCTTTCTAAATTCCATATATATGTGTTAGTATACTATAATGGTCTTTATCTTTCTGGCTTACTTCGCTCTGTATAATGGGCTCCAGTTTCATCCATCTCATTAGAACTGATTCAAATGAATTCTTTTTAATGGCTGAGTAATATTCCATGGTGTATATGTACCACAGCTTCCTCATCCATTCGTCTGCTGATGGGCATCTAGGTTGCTTCCATGTCCTGGCTATTATAAACAGTGCTGCGATGAACATTGGGGTGCACATGTCTCTTTCAGATCTGGTTTCCTTGGTGTGTATGCCCAGAAGTGGGATTGTTGGGTCATATGGCAGTTCTATTTCCAGCTTTTTAAGAAATCTCCACACTGTTTTCCATAGTGGCTGTACTAGTTTGCATTCCCACCAACAGTGTAAGAGGGTTCCTTTTTCTCCACACCCTCTCCAGCATTTATTGCTTGTACACTTTTGGATAGCAGCCATCCTGACTGGCGTGTAATGGTACCTCATTGTGGTTTTGATTTGCATTTCTCTGATAATGAGTGATGTTGAGCATCTTTTCATGTGTTTTTTAGCCATCTGTATGTCTTCTTTGGAGAAATGTCTGTTTAGTTCTTTGGCCCATTTTTTGATTGGGTCATTTATTTTTCTGGAGTTGAGCTGGAGGAGTTGCTTGTATATTTTTGAGATTAATCCTTTGTCTGTTGCTTCACTTGCTATTATTTTCTCCCAATCTGAGGGCTGTCTTTTCACCTTGCTTATAGTTTCCTTTGTTGTGCAAAAGCTTTTAAGTTTCATTAGGTCCCATTTGTTTATTTTTGCTTTTGTTTCTAAAATTCTGGGATGTGGGTCATAGAGGATCCTGCTGTGATTTATGTCCGAGAGTGTTTTGCCTATGTTCTCCTCTAGGAGTTTTATAGTTTCTGGTCTTACATTTAGATCTTTAATCCATTTTGAGTTTATTTTTGTGTATGGTGCTAGAAAGTGTTCTAGTTTCATTCTTTTACAGGTGGTTGACCAGTTTTCCCAGCACCACTTGTTAAAGAGGTTGTCTTTTTTCCATTGTATATCCTTGCCTCCTTTGTCGAAGATAAGGTGACCATAGGTTCGTGGATTTATCTCTGGACTTTCTATTCTGTTCCATTGGTCTATATTTCTGTCTTTGTGCCAGTACCATACTGTCTTGATGACTGTGGCTTTGTAGTATAGTCTGAAGTCAGGCAGGTTGATTCCTCCAGTTCCATTCTTCTTTCTCAAGGTTACTTTGGCTATTCGAGGTTTTTTTTTTTATTTCCATACAAATTGTGAAATTATTTGTTCTAGTTCTGTGAAAAATACCGCTGGTAGTTTGATAGGGATTGCATTGAATCTATAGATTGCTTTGGGTAGTATAGCCATTTTGACAATATTGATTCTTCCAATCCATGAACACGGTATATTTCTCCATCTGTTTGTGTCCTCTTTGATTTCTTTCATCAGTGTTTTATAGTTTTCTATGTATAGGTCTTTTGTTCCTTTAGGTAGATATACTCCTAAGTATTTTATTCTTTTTGTTGCAGTGGTGAATGGTATTGTTTCTTTAATTTCTCTTTCTGTTTTCTCATTGTTAGTGTATAGGAATGCAAGAGATTTCTGTGTGTTAATTTTATATCTTGCAACTTTACTGTATTCGTTGATTAGCTCTAGTGATTTTCTGGTAGAGTCTTTAGGGTTTTCTATGTAGAGGATCATGTCATCTGCAAACAGAGAGAGTTTCACTTCTTCTTTTCCTATCTGGATTCCTTTTACTTCTTTTTCTGCCCTGATTGCTGTGGCCAACACTTCCAAAACTATGTTGAATAGTAGTGGTGAGAGTGGGCACCCTTGTCTTGTTCCTGATTTCAGGGGAAATGCTTTCAATTTTTCACCATTGAGGGTGATGCTTGCTGTGGGTTTGTCATATATAGCTTTTATTATGTTGAGGTGTGTTCCTTCTATTCCTGCTTTCTGGAGAGTTTTAATCATAAATGGATGTTGAATTTTGTCAAAGGCTTTTTCTGCATCTATTGAGATAATCATATGGTTTTTATCTTTCAATTTGTTAATGTGGTGTATTACATTGATTGATTTGTGGATATTAAAGAATCCTTGCATTCCTGGGATAAAGCCCACTTGGTCATGGTGTATGATTTTTTAATATGTTGTTGGATTCTGTTTGCTAGAATTTTGTTAAGGATTTTTGCATCTATGTTCATCAGTGATATTGGCCTGTAGTTTTCTTTTTTTGTGGCATCTTTGTCTGGCTTTGGAATTAGGGTGATGGTGGCCTCACAGAATGAGTTTGGAAGTTTACCTTCTTCTGCAATTTTCTGGAAGAGTTTGAGTAAGATAGGTGTTAGCTCTTCTCTAAATTTTTGGTAGAATTCAGCTGTGAAGCCATCTGGTCCTCGGCTTTTGTTTGCTGGAAGATTTCTGATTACAGTTTCGATTTCCTTGCTTGTGATGGGTTTGTTAAGATCTTCTATTTCTTCCTGGTTCAGTTTTGGAAAGTTATACTTCTCTAAGAACTTGTCCATTTCTTCCAAGTTGTCCATTTTATTCGCATAGAGCTGCTGGTAGTAGTCTCTTATGATCCTTTGTATTTCAGTGTTGTCTGTTGTGATCTCTCCATTTTCGTTTCTAATTTTGTTAATTTGGTTCTTCTCCCTTTGTTTCTTAATGAGTCTTGCTAATGGTTTGTCAATTTTGTTTATTTTTTCAAAAAACCAGCTTTTAGCTTTGTTGATTTTTGCTATGGTCTCTTTAGTTTCTTTTGCATTTATTTCTGCCCTAATTTTTAAGATTTCTTTCCTTCTACTAACCCTGGGGTTCTTCATTTCTTCCTTCTCTAGTTGCTTTAGGTGTAGAGTTAGGTTATTTATTTGACTTTTTTCTTGTTTCTTGAGGTAGGCCTGTAATGCTATGAATCTTCCCCTTAGCACTGCTTTTACAGTGTCCCATAGGTTTTGGGTTGTTGTGTTTTCATTTTCATTCATTTCTATGCATATTTTGATTTCTTTTTTGATTTCTTCTATGATTTGTTGGTTATTCAGAAGCGTGTTGTTTAGCCTTCATATGTTTGAATTTTTAATAATTTTTTTCCTGTAATTGAGATCTAATCTTACTGCACTGTGGTCAGAAAAGATGACTGGAATGATTTCAGTTTTTTTGAATTTACCAAGACTAGATTTATGGCCCAGGATGTGATCTATTCTGGAGAAGGTTCCGTGTGCACTTGAGAAAAAGGTGAAGTTGATTGTTTTGGGGTGAAATGTCCTATAGATGTCAATTAGGTCTAGCTGGTCCATTGTGGCCTTTAAAGTTTGTGTTTCCTTGTTCATTTTCTGTTTAGTTGATCTATCCATAGTTGTGAGTGGGGTATTAAAGTCTCCTACTATTATTGTGTTACTATGAATTTCCTCTTTCATACTCGTTAGCCTTTGCCTTACATATTGCGGTGCTCCTATGTTGGGTGCATATATATTTATAATTGTTATATCTTCTTCTTGGATTGATCCTTTGATCATTATGTAGTGTCCATCTTTGTCTCTTTTCACAGCCTTTATTTGAAAGTCTATTTTATCTGATATGAGTATTGCGACTCCTGCTTTCTTTTGGTCTCTGTTTGCGTGGAATATTTTTTTCCAGCCCTTCACTTTTAGTCTGTATGTGTCCCTTGTTTTGAGGTGGGTCTCTTGTAGACAGCATATATAGGGGTCTTGCTTTTGTATCCATTCAGCCAGCCTTTGTCTTTTGGTTGGGGCATTCAACCCATTTACATTTAAGGTAATTATTGATAGGTATGGTCCCGTTGCCATTTATTTTGTTGTTTGGGGTTCACGTTTATACCACCTTTCTGTGTTTCCTGTCTAGAGAAGATCCTTTAGTATTTGTTGAAGAGCTGGTTTGGTGGTGCTGAATTCTCTCAGCTTTTGCTTGTCTGTAAAGCTTTTGAGTTCTCCTTCATATCTGAATGAGATCCTTGCTGGGTAGAGTAATCTAGGTTGTAGGTTATTCTCTTTCATTACTTTAAGTATGTCCTGCCATTCCCTTCTGGCCTGAAGGGTTTCTATTGAGAGATCAGCTGTTATCCTTATGGGAATCCCTTTGTGTGTTATTTGTTGTTTCTCCCTTGCTGCTTTTAATACTTGTTCTTTGTGTTTGATCTTTGTTAATTTGATTAATATGTGCCTTGGCGTGTTTCGCCTTGGGTTTATCCTGTTTGGGACTCTCTGGGTTTCTTGGACTTGGGTGGCTATTTCCTTCCCCATTTTAGGGAAGTTTTCAGCTATTATCTCCTCGAGTAACTTCTCATGACCTTTCTTTTTGTCTTCTTCTTCTGGGACTCCTATGATTCGAATGTTGGGGCATTTCACATTGTCCCAGAGGTCCCTGAGGTTGTCCTCATTTCTTTTGATTCTTTTTTCTTTTTTCCTCTCTGCTTCATTTATTTCCACCATTTTATCTTCTAACTCACTTATCCTATCTTCTGTCTCTGTTATTCTACTCATGGTTCCCTCCAGAGTGTTTTTGATCCCATTTATTTCATTATTAATTTTTAATTGACTTTTTTTTAATTTCTTCTAGGTCCTTGTTAAACATTTCTTGCATCTTCTCAATCTTTGTCTCCAGGCTATTTATTTGTTACTCCATTTTGTTTTCAAGATTTTGGATCATTTTTATTATCATTATTCTAAATTCTTTTTCAGGTAGATTCCCTACTTCCTCCTCTTTTGTTTGACTTGGTGGGCTTTTTTCATGTTCCTTTAGCTGTTGGGTATTTCTCTGCCTTTTCATCTTGTTTAGATTGCTGTGTCTGGAGTGGGCTTTCTGTATTCTTGTGATCTGTGGTTCCTTTTTATTGTGGAGGTTTCACCCAGTGGGTGGGATTGGACGATTGGTTTGTCAAGGTTTCCTGGTTAGGGAAGCTTGTGTCAGCGTTCTGGTGCGTGGAATTCTATTTCTTCTCTCTGGAGTGCAATGGAGTGTCCAGTAATGAGTTTTGTGATGGGTCTATGTGTTAGGTGTGACTTTGGACAGCCTGTATGTTGACACTCAGGTCTATGTTCCTGCGTTACTAAAGAATTTGCATGGTATGTCTTGTACTGGAGCTTATTGGCTCTTGGGTGGTGGTTGGTTTTGGTGTAGGTATGGAGGCTTTTGGATGGTCTCTTATTCCTTAATGTTCCATGTAGTCAGGAGTTTTCTGGTTTTCTCGGGTTTTGGGCTTAAGTCTCCTGCCTCTGGATTTCAGTTTTATTCTTCCAATAGTCTCAAGACTTCTCCAACTATACAGCACTGATAATAAAACTTCTAGGTTAATGGTGAAAAGATTCTCCACCGTGAGAGACAACCAGAGAGGTTCGCAGAGTTACATGAAGAATAGGAGAGGGAGGAAGGAGATAGAGGTGAGCAGGAGGAGAAAAAGGGGACTCAAGAGGAGAGAGACAGATCTACACAGTTATCTGTTCCCAAAGTGTTCTCCATAGCCCAGACATCCACAAAGATTCACAGAGTTGGATTGGGAAGAGAAGGGGAAAGGAGGAAATAGAGGTGTTCTGAGGTAGCAAACAGAGAGTCAAAAGTGGGAGAGTAATCACCACACTCCTGAATAGATATGGGAACTGAATATTGGATTCTTAAATGTCCAAAATTTATATCACATAGTGAAAAACAAAGATTAAAAATCTAGTGTAGAGGTTAGACTCTTTGAAATACAATATTTAAAAACAAAAACACACAAAAAATTTAGAAATGTATATGAAGTTTGGTTTAAAAATAGGATTTCTCTCTCTCTCTCTCTCTTTTTTTTTTTTTTGGCAAGGTTATAGTGAAATGAAAATGAAAATTAAGGAATAATAGAGGAGTATTAGAGGACTTTAAAAGGAAATAGGAGAGAAAAACAAAAAAAGAAAAAAAATTTTTTTCCCTAATTAAAAAAATCGTCAAAATATATGAAAATGAAAGTTGAGGAGTAATGGGGGAGTAATAGGGAATTTAAAAGAAAATAAAACAGAAAAAATAAAAAATAAAAAAAAATTTTTTAAAGGAAAGAAAAAAAAATTTTTTAATTAAAAAAAATATATATATATACACATATATATCTAGGAATTTCTCTGGAGTTGTTGCGGTCAGTGTAGGTACAGTTCACTTTCAAATAGCTCCTCTTTCCAGCTTACACTTCTCGATACCTATAGGCCCCTTCCGGTGTAGTCGGTGTTACCTTCAGGGATTTTAATCAGTTGCACCGGTCCTTTCTGAAGCAGTTCCCTTTGTTTATTTGGCTTCTATTTGCCATCTCTTCAGTGTCTAATTTCCACCCTGACACAGGCAGGCGGAGGTGATCTCTTATTTAGGTTCGCTAGCTCAGTTCAGTCCTGCTTTGGGGAGGGCGGGGCGCTGCAGACAGATACCGCTCTGGGTGGATAGCACTCACCGTGTTCCGGCCACACTGGGTTTGCCCCGCTCACGGGTGTCAGTGCTTTCCCCGTCTACACTGCTCAGGCTCCCGGCTGCTCTATATGGAGCGGGCCCTGCCTTGAGTGCGGTTCCAGTTTTCGGGTACTTCACAAAAGCGAGGATTCGGTTGCGCCTGCGTTTTGTGCCTTCCCCGGCCTGAGCGGTTCAGGCAGCCAGAGGCTTGGGCATACTCTCCCCGGGTGCGGCGCGCCTTTTCCCTCCGCGGCGAGCGGCTCAGGCAGCCAGAGGCTTGGGCGCAATCTCCCCGGATACGGCGCGCTTTTCCCCTCCGCACCCCAGCGCGCGCCGCCAGTCAGGTCTCAGGAAGTCTTTCGATAGGAACCCGGGGCCTGTTTGCAGTGTGGGAGGGGGTGGCTTCTCAGGGGCTGAGTTTGCCCTTTTCCCCTCCCCGCTGCCTCCTACCTCCAGCGGGGATGGGCCGGCTCTTCTCTGGAGTTTCTCAGTCCCTTTGTTTTGTGAACCGCCGGCAGTGTGTTCGGGCCGGTTAATTTTGACCCTTGCTATCCCACAGTTTAAAAAAGCTCCCTCCGATTGCTCTCAGGGTCTTCGGGCCGGTCCTTACCCTAAGCAATGCCGCCTGCTCCTCTCCGTTCCACCCCCGCTTGTTGCTGGCGGGTGCGGGCGTCTGGGGTACTTTTTGTTGGGAGTTGCTTTTAGGCACGTAATCTGTGGGCCTTGTTTAATTTTTCCTCCCAGTTAGATTGCCGAAAACTTCCCCCAGTCCCGCCAGTGTGAGGGTTTCCTGGTGATTGGAAACTTCCTCTTTTAAGACTCCCTTCCCAGGACGGGTCTCCATCTCTAGCTCTTTTGACTCCCTTTTTATCTTTTATATTTTGTCCTACTTCCCTTCGAAGACAATGGGCTGCTTTTCTGGGCGCCTGATGTCCTCTGCTAACAATCAGAAGTTATTTTGTGAAATTTGCTCAGCGTTCAAATGTTCTTTCGATGAATTTGTAGGGGAGAAAGCGGTCTCTCCGTCCTATTCCTCAGCCATCTTGGCTGCTCCCTCAACCCTGTATTCTAGAAGTGTCTGTGCCGTAGCAGTCATGTCCATATTGGTCTGTAGAACTCTCCTATTAATTATTGTCACTAGGTATAAAAGTACTAAAAAGGTACCAAGATAGTTGCCTGGAAAATAGACACATTTCTTCTCATTCCTTTCTTATAGCAGCAATCCTAACTCTCCTTGATAATGAATATCAGTCACTTAGGAAATAAAATAATAAGCTTTTGTTTATGATTAAGGAATATAAGGGTCCAAAATGACTGCACCACAGTACTTCTTTTGGTTCTGTAGACTTTTTATAAGACTTAAGACAGTTAAATCAGCAGAGTACAAAACTGAAGGCCTGAGAAGAGAAGAAAGTGTATGTATGGCCCATTAGAGGAGAAGTTAAGTGGTTAAATTAAAAGTTAAATCACTTCCATTCTCCGTCACTTGGTTCACAGGCTGAGAATTCCAGTGGGAAAAAAGTCACCGCTTATTAAAGTTGATTCATATTATATAATGTGCTGCCTTGGATATCACCTTAACTGTATGAGGTAAGATTTAAACCCGATATAAGCTTTTTCACGGTTTGTTACTTCTGACGAAGGCAGTGAATTCCTTGGATATTTACTGGTAAAACGAACACCTTGGTCAGAAACAATGCGGTGTGAAACATTATAACAATAATTAAGGCATTCAGCAAATCTACAAAGATGGTTTTGGTAGATATTAATTGGAGAAAACAAAGGCACTTAACAGAATATGTTTCTATTTTCAATGAGTATAAACATCTGCACCTTCTACAAGGGAAGAAAGGTACTGCAATTCACTTGCTACCAGGAAGGCTGGTGATACTGTAAGGGAGACCCCTGTTGGGGGCTGAGAAATATCTGCCTGTTTTCTGGTTGAGCATTCAGCTGGAGTAATATTCAGACCAGCTTTGGTTAAAGGAAACTTAAGTTGTCGAAATCCTTACATGCTATCCCCATATATATATAACATCTCTATATCTATAAACCATTATATATATTATAGATAATAATTATAATCATATATCATATTATTAATATATAATTTATTAATATATAATAAGGAATATATAATTAATAAATGATTAGTATAATTGATAAATATAAATAAATAATATATTATATTATTAATGAAATATATATTATTATAGATTATATATAATTGTATATTATATATATTAATCCTTACATGCTATCTCCCAAGCCACCTTCACCATCAATATATATGTATAAATTATATATAATAATAACAATATTATAATAATATTATAATTATATAATTATACATAATATATTATATAATTATATACTTATAATTATAATTATATATAATATAATAATAATATATAATATAAATATATGACATATATACATATGTACATATATACATATACATATTTATATACATATAAATATGTATATATATATAACATCTCTATATATGAAACATTATATATCTAATATAATATATAAATAATAATTATAAATATATATATATTTATATACAGAGTAATATATATTATATAATATATAATAATATATAATATATAATAATATATAATATATATTACTCTGTATATAAATATATATATATAAAACATCATATATATATTACATCTTACACAACACACACATATATTCAACCATGAGAAAGAAGGAAATCCTGCCATTTGGCTCAACATGGATGGGCCTTATACTAAGTGAAATAAGCTAGTTAAAGACAAATACTCCATGGTATCACTTATTTGTGGAGCATTTTTTTTTTTTTAAGTCAAACTGATAGAAACAGAAAGTAGAAATTTGTTGTCAGGGGCTGGGGGTGGGTGGGAGAAATAAGGAGAGGTCAGTAAAATGGCACAAGCTTTCAGGTGTAAAATGAATAAGTTCTGAGCATCTAATACAAAATGTGCTGACTATTGTTGATAACACTGTATTATATAACTGAAATTTGCTAAGAAAGTAAAATGTAAATGCTCTTACCCTTCCAATAGAAACAAAAAGATAAATATGTGAGGTGATAAAGTGTTAGTTAACTGGATGGTGGAAATCCTTTCACAATGTGTATGTATATCAAATCACCAGGATGAACACTCTAAGTATCTTATCATTTTACTTGTCAGTTATACCTCAATAGAGCTGAAAAAATAAATATGTTAGATTTTGCATGGCACACCCATCATTCTAGTTAGCAGTTTCCCAGCTTCTCCTTTTTATAAGGAAATAATTCAGGAATTAAATGTGAATCTTCCTCTCACTTAAGTCAAAGCTATCCTTCTTCGAAATTTTGGTTCTCTGCATACATACATGCTTTAGGGACCTTTCTCTCCAAGATAACCTCTCCATGGCAGCTATTACATAGATAATGAATTTGTGCCAGCATCTAATATTGTATCATAAATCCTTACTTCCTAAAAATTATTAAAATATTAGCCATTATTCCAGTATAAGCAAATCATTTTACTTCCTTCTATAAGTGTTTGGAGTCTAACATAGTCATATAAATTCTTGTCTATCAACTAGTATCTGAAAATATTTTGAAAGTCCTTGTAAGACATTTTTTCAAGATATTCTTTTTGATAAATCCAGAAAGCAGTAAAGTAAGAGTTGTATTTCTTGGCATGATGACATTAAGTCGTCATGCCAACTTGGCAACAGTAAAACAATTGTTTAGATATAGCATTAGAAAAAAAACACTTTGTGTCTTTCATTTATTATTTTACAAATTTTCTCTGATAGTATGTTTAATTTTTACCTATTTTAAAAACAACTAGTAATCAATTTTTTAAAGTCAAAAATAGTTCTTGATTGCATTTATTTTTAGCTATTGAAGTTTGGCTTTTAATGAATTACATCTGAAGTCCAGTAGACTAACATTTTTAACTTCCTTAATTAATTTCTTCATGTTAGCACCAGGGATTCAGTGCTCCTCAGACCTCTGTTCATTTTTATATGATTCACAGTGACAGTGCAAGAGAGCAGTGACCAGGGTGAACCCACAGAGGAAGAAGATTGCGGGGATCAGAGCCCCCAGGGTCTGGGCTAGTGGATGGGGGAGGGGTTTCTTTGTTTCTTTCTGGCATGGAGTCAATCCTGAAGCAAGCACAGAAGTCTAGGGAAGAGGAAAGTCACTAGTCTAAACAAATCTTATTTGCTCTTTTCTTTTCTTTCCCTCTTAGAAATCTCATCACTAACTTCACTGTGTGGGAGTCTTTCCCATCAGTCAGTTCAGTTCAGTCGCTCAGTTGTGTCTGACTCTGCGACCCCATGAATCGCAGCACGCCAGGCCTCCCTGTCCATCACAAACTCCTGGAGTTTACTCAAACTCATGTCCATCGAGTCGGTGATGCCATCCAACCATCTCATCCTCTGTCATCCCCTTCTCCACCTGCCCCCAATCCCTCCCAGCATCAGGGTCTTTTCCAATGAGTCACTTCTTCACATGAGGTGGCCACCACCCAGCAAATCTCTGATGCGAATTGTAGGGTGTCCTATAATGTAACCCAATTCTGACACTTTCTACCTGGAAACAGCATCAGATCCCACGGGGCTCAGATAAGGTGAGCCCTTAACCACAGTTAAGGTGCCTCAAAACTGCTGCATCCTTCAGTCCAGGTTGCCATCCTGTGCTTCTGACCAACCAGCTATGGATCAGAGGTCTCAACGACCCTTCCTTCAGTCAACTTGCTAGAGTGGTTCACAGAACTCAGAGAATTGTTTTACCTACTAGATTACCAGTTTATTATTAAAAGGATACAATCCAGGAAGAGCCAGATGAAGTGATGCAATGGGTTACAATGCCGATGAAGAGGGCAACATATGGGTAAAGGGCACAGAGACTCCACGCCTTCTCCAGGCATGCCTCTTTCCCTAAATCTACAAGTGTTCATCAACCTGGAACTCTCAAATCTCTTCCTTTGAGCTCTTATGGAGGCTTCATTACATAGGCATGACTGATTAAATCATTGACCATTGTTGACTGATTCAACATGCAGTCCCTTTCCCCTCCCCTAGAGGTCAGGGATGTGGGACTGAGGTTCTAACTTCTTCACAGGGTTGGTTCTCATGGCAACCAGCCCCATCCTTAGGTGCAGTCCAGAAGTCACCTCATTAACACAACAAAAGACATCTTTGTAGTTCTCACCACTTAGGAAATTTCAAGGATTTTAGGAACTCTGTGCCAAAAATGGGATGAAGACCAAATATGTATTTCTTATTAAAGATCACACCATCACACCTCTTCTCTCCTCTCTCCCTGTTTCAGTTTAGACTCTTTTACTTACATGGAACAGAATTCAGATTCATCCCATAAGAATTTAATGTCAAAATTCAGAAGACACTGGAAGTAACAGGAACCACAGAAGTCTGTCTGTCCATCTCTCCGTCTCTCTGGTTGTATGTCTTCTTTCTCATGACACCTGTGTTTCTTTGTGCATCTGTTTTATTTGCACCTCTCTATTAACTGACTTATCACTATTAATTTCTGCTTCCACCATGCCTGTGTCTTGACTCTACATTTTGCCTTTAGCTCCAGTTTCCTTTCTTAATTCACTCAGCTTCTCATTTCCCAACTCTGAAACCCCAAGAAATGAATCCAACTGGCTCAGCCCATCTTTACAAGCTATACCACTGATGGGTCTAATCCACTGGGGCTGAGAATAGTATCACATGGCGCAGAGGGGCTGTGAGCCAGGCACGCAATGCTCAATTCTCTAGTATAACCTTCTTTTAACTTCCTCTTAGCTGCTGAATACTCAGGATGTGCCCATTACTATTTCAGGCAACAGAGTTTGAAAGACTGAGTCTCTGCTTTTTGAGAAGTTATGTCTGTGAGGAGAGAAAAGCAAGCTAGCAACTGCTGGTGGGTATTGTCATAGCTACAATAAAGGATGCTAAAGAAGAAGTGCTCAGAAAGGGCACCCCAGCAGATGGGGATTCCAGGGAGGTTCCTCGGGTAAGACGATGCCTGAGCTGGTTCTAAAAGAACAAACAGGAGTGATATGGGTGGGAGGCTGGTGAAGAGAAGGACGCAGGGCATTCCTGGCAGAGGGAGCTATTTGGGCAAAGCACTGTGGTCAGTGACACACGGTGAACTCCTGGGGCTGCAAGTCGTTTGGTGGTACTGGGCCCCTGGCAGGCGACAGACTGAAAAATTAGGCAGGGACTAGATCGTGACATGTCTGATGAGTCCTGGGTTTGGAAGACAATAGACCATTGAAGAATTTTTAATTCATTAATAATACAATCAGATATGTGCTTTTATAAAGATCTCTTTGGTAGCATCATTGGCAGTGAATTGGGTCGGCACTACTGAAGACTGGAAAGCAAGTCAGAGGGTCACTCCAGGCTTTAAGATAGGAAATAACGTGAGGGCCAGAATTAAGGAACACTGTCGGAGTGGGAAAGAAGAGAAGGATTTAGAAGAGAATCAACACATACATAGAAAGGACCTAAAAGAAAAAGGGGTTGGGGTCTGCTAGCTTTACCTCCTCAAATATTCTCCAAACCCACTAACATCCTAATCTAACACCCAGTTCTTTCCTCCACATCTGACCTTTGGTTCCCACAGTGAATGAGAAAGAAGCAGGGAGGGAACAGGCTTCCCATTTAACATTCAGGGAGAACTATTTTGAGATCTCTCCAACCCCCTTTACAAAACCTCATCTACTTATTCCTCAGGCTTCCTTGGTGGTTCAGACAGTAAAGAATCCACCTGCAACGCAGGCGATGTGGGTTTGATCCCTGGGCCGAGAAGATCCCCTGGAGAAGGGAGTAGGCTACCCACTCCAGTATCCTTGCCTAGAGAATCTCATGGGCAGAGGAGCCGGGCAGGCTACAGTCCATGAGACTGCAAAGAATTGGACATACTGACTGAGTGACTGACACAATAACAGCAACTTGATGCCTCAAACCTCTTGCCCTCAGATCTCTCTGCCTCCGATCCAGTTTTCCATGCTGTATTTTCCTTCCTTGACTGCACTGCTCTACCGCCCTCCCTTGTCTGATATTGACCACAAATTCCTCACTCATGTATCCTGTCAACATTTACTCATTTCCTGCTGTGGTCAGAGAGCAGAGAGTGATCAGAGAGCAAAAGATCAGGGTAGGAGTTTGTGAGTGCACTGGAATGAGCAAAAAATGAACGTCAGCAGAGCTTTAATGAACTCAGTGTGAGCCCAGACTTTTACTGGATCTCACGCTTTAGAAACCAGAGGAGAATTGATATACGTTTCCATATCTTATTACTGATAGTCAACAGCAAGGGTAGGGACAAATATAATTTGGGACTACCTCCTTTGGAGACCCCTCTGACCTGTCTGACCTGCATAATCTCCTCGATCTGTGAAAAATACAATTACCATCCAGGGTTGATAAATATATAACTTCCTTAGAATCATTAGCAGTCTCACCTCCCCCCTACTCTACCCCCAGGAAAACTGGTTACTGTATTCTCCAAGAATGACTTGCTAGTCAGTCATGAATCCCTGCCAACAGACTTCTTGTCTCTAGTATGGATGGGGGAGGGGGGAAAGAGAGAGAGTTGGGTCTTTGTTTTTTGTTTTTTTTTCTTTTAATATTGATTTATGTGGCTGCATCAGGTCTTAGTTGTGGCATGGGTCTTTGTTTGAGTTGTATCCTAGGATGGTCTCAAGGGCACATGCAACACTGGGATCAAGCTATAGCCCTCTGGTCTCCTAAGGCATTACACCTCAAAAGTCCCAGCAAAGTATGTCTGGTTTATTTCTGGAAAGGAAGCAAAGCTGTGTGTGAATTCAGGTCATCCAAAGAGGAAGGCCCAGAAAGATCAATGGCAGAGCACACCCGCTTCACAGTGACTGTCTGGCAGGGTAGGGCAGGGTACCTTTCATCTAAGGGGCTGATGAAAAGCTTCAAGAGTCCACTGAAGTGCCGCTGGGAACAATTTAATGTGGTTGCTAATGGCTGGGAAACACAGCATCTGACAGAAAATTCCAGACGGTGATCTCAGGGTCAGGGGTTTTCTGTTTGGGCTGAAACAATTCATAGGCTACCAAGAAGGCAAAGTTGCAAATCTTACCCTAAGGGGCAGGACACTGACATGAAGTTTCACGTGGAATTCTTGCAGCCGATCACACTGGACTCCCCTCTGTGCTTGGTAAACAATCTCAGTCCTGGCTGCTGTCTCAGGGCAATAATAGGTGGGCAAGGACAGTTACAAAATGGCTTCCTACAGTTTCACTTGGTTGCTTGGCCTCCAACTTCCCGAAGACAGGATGTTTTTCCTGAAGAGACCACGCCCCTTGGACCATGAGCCCCGCCCCTCCACTCCCCGGCTCTCCCATCATGCTTCCACCACCCCCACCCCATTGTTCAGTGAGCTAGAGAAAATATACAGTCAGTTTACTCCACATACGGCAGGTGGTGACAGCTGCATGAGTTTGTGGTACTACATTTCTTTTGACATAAATTGACACATATGATGGTACTGCAGTATAGTTTTGGAAGCCTTCTCCTAATTTACTTGTAGGACTACCTTCCTTGCAAACCAGGGCTACTTTTCCCAGCTTCCTTGGTTAATGAGAATGTGAAATCCCTTTCTTTGAGCTACAGGTTCCACCCTGTTTCCAAGTCACACCTCCTTCATTGCTTGAACCCACTTGAACTGTAACTTAATTTGCTTATAAAACTTTCACTACAGTAATTATATATCCCTGGGTCAGAAAGTCAATATTGCCCATGATTTGACCACGTCTTCCGTTCTAAAAACCTTCTCTGAATGTTTCCGAGTTTTCATCCAATTTTTTCAATGATGTTTTTCCACTTCCTAGGAAGGGTCCCCAGGGAGCCCCCTCTCCAAATCCTGCATCTGGTGTGTGCTTTCCCCTCAACCATACAGAAACCATCATCAAAGCACCTCTACAAACTGACTTCTTGGTTTACTCTCTGCCCATTTGAATTCTTTTATTATCTAATCTTCCTTTGATTTTGTTGGAAGATGGGGATTTTATTTTGTACCAGGCACTTAGGCTGTATTGACAGAAGAGATGGGAGTCAGTGAGGTCAAAGCAGCTGAAATGTGTAAGTATAGAAGGTCAAAGCTCTCAGAGAAAAATAGAGAAAGAAAGGAGGGAGAAGGAGGGAGAGACAGAGTCTCTGAAGAAAATTCTCACCTGCTATAGAATTAATCCCTTTCAAGTCATTTAATATATTGCCAAGTTAAAGGAGACAGTGGTTTTTCCCTTTCTTCCTATAGCAGATACTGATGGTATTTTTTTTCTTTTTACAAACCTGGACAATCTACTTATTTATCCTCTACTCCTTCCCTATAGGAACTAATAGTCATCTCTGTCTGAAACAAAACTCACAGTTCAACAGCCATGCCATTTCATTTAATTACAATGCTTATTTTTACCAACACCCAGCAGCCTGTTAGTGAAGGCACATTTTTAGAAATCTAACAAATAAGCAAATACATCCTCAGATCACAGATACAGCTCTCCAAATTTGTTTTGTACAAAAGGGAAAGAGCACTTATCACACCTACACACTAATTTTTTTTTTTCCTGCTTCATCTACTTAAATGTGTTTTCTGGAAAAATGACATGTGATTTCTAGCTTTTTAAACCATAGCTAAAACTTCCTTCTTGGGTATTAATGTGAATACCTTCTGAAAATCTTCTGTAATTATGTTAAGTTCTTCTTTCATGCTTTAAAATGGCTTTATAACTGAGCAAATAAGCAAAAAAATTATGTGGGCATAGGCAGGCTGGAGAATAACTAGACAATAACTAGACAGCTATAATGGTAACCTAGGAAGACTTTGATTTGTGAAATGTCCAGATGGCTTCATCAGTGAATTTTTCTCACATTTAAGGAAGAAATAATACTAATCTTACCCAAACTTTGTAAGAATGTAGAGAAACAGGAAACATTTCCCATCTTGTGTGTGATGCTAGCATAATCCAGATAATAAAACCTGACAAGGACATCTTAAGAAGAGTAAATTTTAACCCAATCTATCTTATCACATAAATATAAGAAATCTTTTATATAAGGGACTAGGTAAATAAGTTCAGTTCAGTTGCTCAGTCGTGTCCAACTCTTTGCAACCCCATGAATCACAGCACGCCAGGCCTCCCTGGCCATCACCAACTCCCGGAGTTTACTCAAACTCATGCCCATCAAGTCGGTGATGCCATCCAGCCATCTCATCCTCTGTCATCCCCTTCTCCTGCCCCCAATCCCTCCCAGCATCAGGGTCTTTTCCAATGAGTCAACTCTTCACATGAGGCCAAAGTATTCGAGTTTCAGCTTCAACATCAGTCCTTCCAATGAACACCCAGGGCTGATCTCCTTTAGGATGGACTGGTTGGCTCTCCTTGCAGTCCAAGGGACTCTCAAGAGTCTTCTCCAACACCACAGTTAAAAAGCATCAATTTTTTGGCGCTCAGCTTTCTTCACAGTCCAACTCTCACATGCATACATGACCACTGGAAAAACCATAGCCTTGACTAGACAGACCTTTGTTGGCAATGTAATGTCTCTGCTTTTTAATATGCTATCTAGGTTGGTCATCACTTTCCTTCCAAGGAGTAAGTGTCTTTTAATTTCATGGCTGCAATCACCATCTGCAGTGATTTTGGAGCCCCCCCAAAAAATAAAGTCTGACACTGTTTCCACTGTTTCCCCATCTATTTCCCATGAATTGATGGGACCAGATGCCATGATCTTAGTTTTCTGAGTGTTGAGCTTTAAGCCAACTTTTTCACTCTCCTCTTTCACTTTCATCAAGAGGCTTTTTAGTTCCTCTTCACTTTCTGCCATAAGGGTGGTGTCATCTGCATATCTGATAAATAATAGCCCCTTTTAAAAAAGGGGCTAGATATCCATATGGGGCAAAATTAATCTTAACCCTTAACTCACACTAATTTCAAATTATATAGATTTACATAAAAGCTTTAAAAATAATAAATCTGGAAGGAGAAAACATGGAATATTTAATGGCCAGGGAGTAGGCATGTAAAGATTTCCTCAACAGGACACAAAACATCACTAATCAGAAAGAAGAACAATGATAAATTAGAGTTCATTAAATTTAAAAAGTTATCTTAAAATAATAAAAAATAGGAAATTATCTTTATTGAAAGGCAACAAAGAAAAGGAAGTGACAATTCACAGAGAGATAAAAGAGTTTTTCAATACAACTATTGAACACGGACTTGCATCCAAAATATATAAAGAACTACTATAGTTCAGTAAGCAAAAGGAAAATAACCTAATTTTTAAATGAGCAAAATCTTGAACAGGCACTTTATGAAAAAGGATACCTAATAATGGAAAAATACCATTCTTTTTCCAACAGCATTTGTATATGCCATTCGTATACAGCAAAGAATATGAATCACTTTGCTGTACATCTGAAAGCTAACACACTGTAAATTACCTATACTGCAATTTTTTTTAAAAAAAATGATTAATAAAAAGGTACAAAACTGAGAATTCCCTGGTGATCCAGTGGTTAGAACACTGTGCTTCCGCTGTTGAGGGCCTGGGTTCAATCCCTGGTCAGGGAACTAAGATCCCACAAGCCCTGTGGTGTGGCCAGAAATAAATTAATTATAAAACAAAAAATAAAACTATGTGAACAATTCTAAAAAAAAAAAAGACACTTATTGTCCAATAAGAATTTGAAAAAAGTACTCAAAATCAATAGCCAATAGGAAAGTACAAGTTAAAGCCACAATGAAATACAGTGACACAGCTGCCAGAATGAGTAAAAAATTTTTTAATGATATCCTAGGTCAGATAGGGTGGGAGACAATTGGAACTCTCCTCTACTGCTGTTTGGAACAACTCTTTTGGAAAATTGTATCTAGTAAAATGAAACATGCAAACCCCCCATGACTCACCCAATCTACCTCTGAGTATCTACCCCAAAGAAATGAGAACATATGTATACTCTAAGAATCAAATCAGAATTGTTATAGCACTATTACATAAAATAGCCCTCCTAGAAACTACCCAAATGTCTATCAACAGGTAATGGATGACTAATTTATGACATGTTTATGAATGCTTCACAGCAGTGATGAAGGATGAACTACTGGCATATGCAATGACAAGGATAATATCACAGAAATAGTGCTGAACTTAAGCAACTGACACGAAAGTACATTCTGTATTCTTCCATCTTACAAAGCTCAAAGAAAGGCAAAACTAATCTATGATTTTTTAAAACTCCTGAATCATTCTAACATGCATCTAGGTTTGAGAACTACTTATGTATGAGGAGCTAATTGAGGTCCCAGGAAGTGATGTGATTGGGCCAGATTTTCTTGATTCCCAGCTTTGCTTTAAATGTGTGTGAGCAATACTGCCTCCTCCATTGGGGAAAATCAACCCCACCAGAACTTGATTCTATGTGCAACTCATGAAACCCAGATCTAAAGTTGTTTTTACTGTCCCCAACAAATCCCCTCAATGTAGATTCTTTCCATGGGCTCCCTGAGAGGCTGCTTTCATTCAAGAGCAAACATTTCTGACTTTCCCATGAAAACCTTCTTAGATAATTTCTGTTATTTTATTTGATTTTATTTTTATTGAAGCATGATTGATTTGTAATGTTGTGTTAGTTTCAGACAGCATAGTGATTCAGTTTTATATATATAAATGTAACTGAATATATATATATACACACACACACACACACATATATATATATATATGCTCTTTTTCAGATGCTTTTCCCTCATCTGTTGTTACCAAATATTGAGTATAGTTCCCTGTGCTATACAATAGGTCTTTATTGTCTATCTATTAATTTCTATTGCTTTAAAATGGCAAGCACAAAAGAGAATCCATAAACCTGAAGGAAGCACTATGTATTTCTCTTAGGTGTCATTTAATATCCCTACTTGATACTAGTTAAACTAATGTTCTGATATCAGTATTCAACTTCTTCTTTTTTTTTTGGCTTTAAGTTTTTGTTCATTTTTTTAAAATGTTGAAATATAGTTGATATACAATATCAAATTAGTTGTAGGTGTACCATATAATGATTTGACATTTGTGTTTATTATGAATGACCACCATAATGAGTTTAGTAACTGTCTCCATACAAAATTATTACAATTTATTAACCATATTGCTTATGATGCATATGTCATCCTTGTGACTTATTTAACTAGAGGTTTGTATCTCTTTCTGTTCAATTTGGGCTTCCCAGGTGGCACTAGTGTTAAAGAACTCACCTGCCAACGCAGGAGACATAATAGACAGTGGTTCAATCACTGCGTTGGGAATATCCCCTGGAGAAGGGCATGGCAACCCACTTCAGTATTCTTGCCCGGAGAATCCCCATAGACAGAGGGACCTAGCAGGCTATAGTCCCTAGGGTCTCCAAGAATCGGACATGACTAAAGCAACTGAGTATGCATGCACTGTTCATTTTAAAAATCATTTAGAAAGATTCTAAAGAGGGTTGGGAAAAGAAGAATTTCAATGTATTTCAGGGGAATTGAGAAACAATTTTTGGTCCATTAAAAAATACTTATTATGTTCATTTGGTGCCTTAATTCTACATGACAAAATGATAAAAGCAGAAAAAGGCTCATATTCTCTGCTTTTGGCATGAGCAGCATTGAATGCATTCAGATTAATAAAATTCAAGAGTATTGCCAATATAAATGAAAGAGATGTATTATCCCTTTGCACCTCTCATTATTAGCAATCATGACAGATAGCTGAATGAAAGAAGTCAAATGACGCACTTATGTATGAAAGGGTTTGAATAGTCATGGATGAAATTCACAAATGCAGATTCAGACAACCACTGGAAACCACAAGGAAGGTAGGAATGAAAGACTAATAAGGAGACTGACCACCCAGAAGCAAGCTGTATTACTGGAGATAACTCCTCTTTTTTTCCCTAAAATCTTTAAATATTTATTCCCTTCTCAACTCCTTGTCCTCGTTCCTCCCCCCCCTTTTTTTTTTTGGTCTTCCAGAATGTTGTCACCTGTACAAAAGGCTCTGTGAGTCTAGAAATGTGTCTCCTTACTAGTCTATCTAAATCTCAACTGATTTTTCTATTGCTGTGAACACTGGTTCTTAACCTGTAGCTTTTCTTTATCATCAAGAATATCAGTGGTGTAATAGCCATCCAATGCTATTTTCCTTATATTTACTTCTCAAAAGGTGTAGCTGAAAAGTCACACATGCTAGTGAGTTCCCTTGAACCAGTCAACCATTCTAACTCACGGTCAGAGCCAAGGGTTCTCAGTTCCACCCACCGTCAGTAGAGCTGGGCAGAGAGTCATCCATCTCCAAAGCCCCACTGTATGCCTCTGTTCTTTTTTTAAAAAACATTTATTTATTTATTTGGTTGCATCAAATCCTTAGGTGTGGCACTTGGGGGTCTTCTATTGGGGCCACACAGGCTCAGTAGTAGCTGCCAGGGCACATGAGATCTTAGTTCCCTGACCAGGGATCAAATCTGCATTCCCTGCCTGGCAAGGCAGATGCTTTACCCACTGGACCACTAGGGAAGTCCCTTGCCTGTGTTCTTGGACCAGTACTGGTATTGACTCAGGTTGGCTTCTCTGGAAGCAACAATCAAAACATGGGTAAGGGAGGAGCTGGCACAGATTGAGCATAGCAAAATGTCAAGGTGTGATACAGGATGACAAAGCCTTAGCCAATGCCCCCAGGAGCCAGAGCACATACTGTCCATCATCGTGGTACCCACTAAACACTTATACCCTCACCACCATCAGTCACAGGATGTGGGCCTCTGGGAAGGGCATTCCACAGAAAGAGGGGGTTATCTGAAGCTGAGACACACCTAGAAGCTCAGGCATCGAGTCCTTCCTGGAAGGGGGGCTGTTTCCATCACAGAGATGCAGGAAGAGAAAATGCAGATTAGGCTTGGTCTCAAATGACCCCAGATTTTACTTGAAAGACTATAGGTTTCATTCAGGTCTGATCTTAATTTGCAGCTCAGAGTGTGAGCCAAAACGTGTCCATTTAATTTGGAAAATACTCCCAAATTTCACGGATCTAGATACTTGATACACTATAAGGTCACACAGAGGGCTTTTTAAAATATACTTTTGAGAGAGAGTTCTAGTTCAGTTTTCAAGAAAGACTGTGCATGAAATAAGGTTTTGGAGGGAAATGGTATAACTTGAGATTTAATATCAGCAGGGGAAATAGGACTAGGGAAAAGGGAACTCATGGCATCTCACTGAAATATGTTTGACCCAGACTCTGAGTTAGATATTAATTTCTGAGCTTATGAGGTTTGGCTAAATTCTAGGAATCTAGAATGTTCCAAAACCTCTTTAGCCTTATCCTATCTACCAGAATCCAAACCAGGATGCTATAAATCCGTAATTCAAATTCTGTCCTGGTCATTTTTTTTTTCCATTTATTTTTATTAGTTGGAGGCTAATTACTTTACAACATTGCAGTGGTTTTTGTCATACATTGAAATGAATTAGCCATGGATTTACATGTATTCCCCATCCCGGTCCCCCCTCCCACCTCCCTCTCCACCCCATCCCTCTGGGTCTTCCCAGTGCACCAGGCCCGAGCACTTGTCTCATGCATCCAACCTGGGCTGGTGATCTGTTTCACCCTAGATAATATACATGTTTCAATGCTGTTCTCTTGAAACATCCCACCCTCGCCTTCTCCCACAGAGTCCACAAGTCTGTTCTATACATCTGAGTCTCTTTTTCTGTTTTGCATATAGGGTTATTGTTACCATCTTTCTAAATTCCATATATATGTGTTAGTATACTGTAATGGTCTTTATCTTTCTGGCTTACTTCACTCTGTATAATGGGCTCCAGGTTCATCCATCTCATTAGAACTGATTCAAATGAATTCTTTTTAATGGCTGAGTAATATTCCATGGTGTATATGTACCACAGCTTCCTCATCCATTCGTCTGCTGATGGGCATCTAGGTTGCTTCCATGTCCTGGCTATTATAAACAGTGCTGCGATGAACATTGGGGTGCACGTGTCTCTTTCAGACCTGGTTTCCTTGGTGTGTATGCCCAGAAGTGGGATTGCTGAGTCATATGGCAGTTCTATTTCCAGCTTTTTAAGAAATCTCCACACTGTTCTCCATAGTGGCTGTACTAATTTGCATTCCCACCAACAGTGTAAGAGTTCCCTTTTCTCCACACCCTCTCCAGCATTTATTGCTTGTAGACTTTTGGATAGCAGCCATCCTGACTGGCGTGTAATGGTACCTCATTGTGGTTTTGATTTGCATTTCTCTGATAATGAGTGATGTTGAGCATCTTTTCATGTGTTTTCATGCATTGGGCTTTATAAGGTCTTCCCTTCGTGGCTCAGATGGTAAAGCATCTGCCTGCAATGTGGGAGACCCGGGTTCGATCCCTGGGTTAGGAAGATCCCCTGGAGAAGGAAATGGCAACCCACTCCAGTACTGTTGCCTGGATAATTCCATGGATGGAGGAGCCTTGTGGGCTATAGTCCATGGGGTTGCAAAGAGTCGGACACGACTGAGTGACTTCACTTCATTTATAAAGTCACTCTGTGCACTTTTGATATCTGGTCGATGTCCAATAAGGGTGTTTTCAATAACAGTTTTAAGAACAGGAATGCTATTCCATTGTTTTATTTGTTTATTTAAGAATAAATCTGTGTTTGTTTGATTTTTAATTTTTTTTTTTTTTTCTGCATTATGCAGCATGTGTTTTCTGACCAGGGATCGAATTCACACCAGCTGCAACAGAACCAGACTCATAACTACTCAGCTGCCAAGGAAGTTCTAGTCCATAATTTTCAATTGCCTTGAGATGGTTTAGTCATTCAATTGTGTCCGACTCTGTGATCTCATGGACTATAGTCGGCCAAGCCCTTCTGTCCATGGGATTTCCCAGGCAAGAATACTGGAGTGGGCAGCCATTTCCTTCTCCTGGGGATCTTCCTGACCCAGGGACCAAACCCAGGTCTCCTGCATTGCAGGCAGATTCTTTACCATCTGAGCCACCAGGGAAGGCCTGATTGACTTACCAACTATCATATCAAATCCTTTTTTTTCTGTGGTGGCCAATAAGAATTATATCAAACATTTATTTTGTGTGATTTTTTAAATTGAGGTATATTGACATACAACACTATATTAAGTTTCAGGTGTATAACGTAACGATTCAATATATGCATATATTCTTAAATGATCATCACAATAAGTCTAGTAACATCGACTAGTAACATCGATGGATAACATCCATCACCAGACATAGTTACAGAAATGTTTATTTCTTGGGATGAGACTTTTTAAGACTTTCTTTCTTAGCAGCTATGCAATGTAGTATTATCAACTATGGTCACCATGCTGTATATTATATCCCCATAGCTTATTTATTTAATAACTGGAAGTTTGTTCCTAGAATATATTTCTTGAAGTAAGAACAAAAAGTAGTTTAGTATTATAAAGTTGGAGCTTGTGTCATTGATCAATAATCCAAATACTATGGTTTGAGTCTATCAATGATGTAAAAATAGAGGATCCACATTGTTGTCAGATTCAGTGCCAAAGAATTGATTCTTTTGAACTGTGGTTGGCAAAGACTCTTGAGGGTCCCTTGGACTGCAAGGAGATCCAAACAGTCCATCCTAAAGGAAATCAGTCCTCAATAGTCATTGGAAGGACTGATGCTGAAGATGAAACTCCAGTACTTTGGCCACCTGATAGGAAGGACTGACTCCTTGGATAAGACCCTGATGCTGGGAAAGATTGAAGGCAGGAGGAGAAGGGGACGACAGAGGATGAGATGGCTTTGGATGGCATCACCGACTCAATGGACATGAGCTTGAGTAAACTCTGGGAGTTGGCAATGGAGAGGGAGGCCTGGCATGCTGCAGTCCATGGGGTCGCAAAGAGTCAGACACTACTGAGTGATTGAACAGAACTGAACTGAACCCAAAACTTTTGTCAAACAAAGCAAGGTTAACATTTTGTCTCAGTCCTTCAGAGTAAGTATCCAAATTCTTCTCCTATTCTCCTATTGCTTCTTCTCCCTCTTTTTTTCCCCCCTCCTCACCCAGAGTATGAATGTGTGTTAGTCACTCAGTCGTGTCCGACTCTTTGCAACCCCCTAGACTGTAGCTCACCAGGCTCCTCTGTCCATGGATTTCTCCAGGCAAAGGCAAGAGTACTGGAGTGGGGTGCCATTGCCTTCTCCGCAACCAGAGTATAAGCCCCTTCAAAGGCTGGGGTGCTGGAAGCCTCTTTTTCTATCGCTTTCATTGCCTGGCTTGAATCCAGAAGGTAAAACAGTCCCCAGGCCCTGGAGGAGTGGGACTATTAAATGTAATTTTACAGTTTTATGGGGTTGAAGCTGTGTCACGCATCTGCCTGACGGGTGTATGTAATTAGTTCCGGTGAGAAGTCAGGAGAAGGATGCAATGTCAATAAAATAGAACTCAGTCAGCAAAGAGACTCATGTCAGCATGTAATTCCCCTTCCTCCGCCTCCACTATTCAGCCATCTTTTCCACACTGATGGTCACCATCTGGCAGTTGTCTCTTCCTACCTCTGTCCTCCAGCCAAAGGACTCAAGTTGATGAAAGTGTCAGTGGAGAGAGACTGAGAAATGGCCCTTTGCAGCATAACTGACCCCACCTCTGTAGGAATCATCTTAATAGTAGTGGATGAAACCATGGGCCTCTGAAGCTACCGGGCACCTCTGAGCTCTCTAGATGCCTGCACTAAAAATAAGTGTCAGATAGAAATGCAGATTATCAGGTCCTGCTCTCTTCCTACTGAACCAGAATCGGCGGAGGTTTAACAAGATCCTCAAGTCATTCATATACAGTTAAGCCTGAGAAGCACTAGAACATTCTTCCCTATCTGTACCAGAAAGGTGATCCTGGGCGAAGCTAGGTATCTAAACAAAATGTGTCAGAAAAGATTTGCAGATCTGGCTTCTCTGGTGGTCCAGTGGTGAAGAACTCCACCTGCCAATGCAGGGAATATGGGGTTTGATGCCTGGTTGGACGATCCCACATGCCAAGGGGCAATTAAGCCCATGCGACACCTACTGAACCCACTCAATGCAGCTGTTGAGCTGGTGCACCCTAGAGCCCATGCTTTGCAGGAAGAGATGCCACCGCAATGAGAAGCCTGCACCCTGTAACTAGAGAGTAGTCCCCTGCTCACTGCAACTAAAGAAAGCCAGTGGGCAGCAACAAAGACTCAGTGCAGCAAAAATTAGTTAAATAAATATCAATTAAAAAAAAAAAGATTTGCAGATCGATTAACTCATTGATCCTGGAGAAACAATAACATCAAATGTACACATTAATAAGAGAACAGTTTTACCTCCTAATAAAAGATTTATTAACAATTGAATGAGAATTCCAATCATATGACAATTCAGAGTGTAACACTGCAGTTCATCAATATTTCAAAGCACCATCATAAAGACTAGTCAGTAAATATTCACATTAAATTAAAATACTATTTGTGTTTGTTTGCTTGTTGCTTTGTTTTGGTTTTGCCTGATCTAGATCATACAAATGCTAAAAGGTAGTTCTTTATCATTAGGAAAGCTTTTTAGTAGTTTCTAAGACTCCTAAAGCTGTTACTTCTTCCATCCTTGACATTTCTACCTGGCCTATTACAATCTTTCACCTCTAGCACTTTCAGATCCCTATTTTTAAATTACTTTTTAATTAACGGTGATATATGATCTACTTGGAAAATACAGGAGAATATTTCAAAGACTAGAAATTACCCACAGTTCCAGCTTGAGAAAATACAGTTAACATGTTTATATATTTTCTTCCAACTTTTTAATGTAGTTAAAATGACACTGTAGTTATAGGTTGATATGATGGTTTATTTTAAATTAGGACAAAGCATATTATTATGTTATAACATGCAATATAATAAAAACTTCATATAATTATGCTCTATTGCATCATATTTTATTGGACACCATAACTTACTTAACTGTTCCTTCATTATTGAAACTTAAAATTATTGGTAATTTTTACTTTTCAAATGTGGTGAAAATCATCATGAATAAAATTTTGTTACTACTTTGGCATAGAAACATTACAAAACCTTGATACAGACTGCCAAACTGAATACAATTCTTTACAGGACTGACCATCTCATCAGAACCTCACAGATGCCTAAGGTATTAGGGAAGGGTGTGTTTCATTGTGTGAATAGAAAATTTTATATTTATATTGTTTTCTTCAGGAAATAATTCATTTTTCCAATGCTCATTTATCTATCTCATGGCATTTTCCTCATAGGTTTTTATGTGATAGTTACAGCTATTGTCTTTATTTGAATCTTTGATACAAACGTTTTTAAAGATTTTTTAAGCAAAATTTTATATAGCCAAATTGATCTTTACTATATCTTTTGTTTGCTTCTAGGCTTAGAAAATATTCTCCTGCTCAAAGACAGAAAATTCATTTCTATTATTGTTTAGTGATCTTCTGTCTTGACTTTTAGATTCAACTATTTAGTCCATCTGGGACTGATTTTGGTGTTAGTATGAGATGAGAATATAAAGGAATTTTTCTAAATTATGTACCACTTATTTCAATACAATTTACTGAATCATTTTGCTTTCTACTCAATTGTTATATCACACACACACATTAAAATATATAAACATGATGTATAATACATAATTATTATATGACATATAACATATATAATTTATAGAATATATAACAAATACTGTGCTGTCATCAGATCTGAGCTTTATATTCTTAAGTGGGAAACACTCCTGTTATTATTGTGAGTTTACAGTAGGTTCACATACATGACTGACAGCACTTTTCCTGCTGCTTTTCTGTTTCTATATATTTTCCTATATTTTCAAATCTTAGCTTTTTAATTATTAATTTCTAAAATTCTATACAAACTGTGAAAAATTCTTAAAGAGATGGGAATACCAGACCATCTGATCTGCCTCCTGAGAAATCTGTATGCAAGTCAAGAAGCAACAGTTAGAACTGGACATGGAACAACAGACTGGTTCCAAACTGGGAAAGGAGTATGTCAAGGCTGTATATTGTCACCCTGCATATTTAACTTATATGCAGAGTACATCATGCAAAATGCTGGGTTGGATGAAGCACAAGCTGGAATCAAGACTGCTGGGAGAAATATCAATAACCTCAGATATGCAGATGACACCACCCTTATGGCAGAAATTGAAGAACTAAAGAACCTCTTGATGAAAGTGAAAGAGGAAAGTGAAAAAGTTGGCTTAAAACTCAACATTCAGAAAACTAAGATCATGGCATCTGGTCCCATCAATTCATGGCAAATAGATGGGGAAATAATGGAAACAGTGACAGACTTTATTTTGGGGGGCTCCACAATCACTGCAGATGGTGATTGCAGCCATGAAATTAAAAGACGCTTGCTCCTTGGAAGGAAAGCTATGATCAACATAGACGGCATATTTAAAAGCAGAGACATTACTTTGCCAACAAAGGTCCATCTAGTCAAAGCTATGGTTTTTCCAGTAGTCATGTATGGATGTGAGAGTTGGACTATAAAGAAAGCTGAGTGCCAAAGAACTGATGCTTTTGAAGTGTGGTGTTGCAGAAGACTCTTGAGAGTCACTTGGACTGCAAGGAGATCCAACCAGCCCATCCTAAAGGAGATCAGTCCTGAATATTCATTGGAAGAACTGATGCTGAAGCTGAAACTCCAATACTTTGGCCACCTGATGCAAAGAACTACCTTACTATAAAAGACCCTTATGCTGGGAAAGATTGAAGGTAGGAGGAGAAGGGAACGATGGAGGATGAGATGGTTGGATGGCATCACCGACACTATGGACATGAGTTTGAGCAAGCTCTGGGAGTTGGTGATGGACGGGGAAGCCTGGCGTGCTGCAGTCCATGGGGACGCAAAGAGTCAGACACAACTGAGCGACTGAACTGAATGTTTTATTATGGTGAGAGGATTTGACGTATGTTGCAGTGATTTTTTTTTTTTTTTTTTGTAATTTACTGGAATTCCTTTTTGCCTTGTAACGGTTGAGTTTTGTAAAGGTTCAATGTGGGTTTGTCTGATTGGAAGGTACAGAATTCTCTCTATATATCAATTAAATTAAACATGTCATCACCTCATTAATATCTTCCATATTCTGACTAATTTTATGTTTGCTTGATACATAAATTTTGAAAAGCTGTGTTAAATCACCCACTCTGATTGTGGACTTGTCAAATTTGCTCATTATTTCTTAGTTTCTTTTTATGCACTTCATGGCTATGTGGTATGATCTGTGTTCTTGATGGATTTTTTTGTGTGTATTGTTATGTCATGCCTCTTGAGCTCTGTTAATACTTTGGTTCATATTCTATATGTAATGTTGATATCTTTCTTCATTCTTTGATTTTCAACTTTTCTACATACTTTTGTTTAAATTGTGTCTTTTGAAAATAGTATACTGCTGGATTTAAGAACAAACCAGATAATTCTTTTCACTTATGAGCTTAATCTCTTGGTATTTGTTTTTAACTGTTGAACCCAGGTCTCCCACATTACAGGCAGGCAGACAAATGCTTTAACTTCTGAGACACCAGGGAAGCCCCAACTGATACATTTGGATTTATATATCTTATTTGGGGCTTTCTTTTTATCATTCTTTTTATTTACTTTTTTTCTTTTTGAATGCCTTTTTTTGAATTGATATTCCTCATAAGCCCTCTTTTTCCTCCTCTGCTGATTTAGAAGCTATAGGTTGAATGTCTACCTTTTTGGTGGTTACTCTTAAATGTTTATATATGTAAATATTTCTAACAGTCTACTTTTTCAGTACTTCATCATTTTATAATTTTCTGAGCTTAACAATTGTTTCCTGGATTCCATGCGTCTGTTCTTAACTCAGTCTTATTAATACTTTTATAATTTAGACAGACTCTATTCTTTATTTTCATAATTGTTGGATGTTTATTTTCCCATGTCCATTTAATTTTTTAATTTTTGCCTTTTCATATATTGGTGGGTTTTGTTGTTATTCAGATTGCTGCATTTAGCTCTTAGAGCATTCTACATATATTTATTTTAAAGTTTTTGTTCAATTGATACACAATGCTGTTTTAATGTGAGGTCAAACTATGTCCCATTGTTGATTTTGTTAAATGGCTTTCTGAGATCAAATTTGTTGACACACTTAGTAGAAATCTGGGCATATTTCTGAAAATAAATTTTCTCATGTATGGTAGCATTTTGGTTTGCAGACTCATTTTGAATACAAAATCCTTCAGTTTTCATTTTCTTCTCACTCTTGCTTTTTGTATTACATGTTTATCTAGAATTTCTATGTTTGAAATGGATGGGATGAGGAAATATGTCCTCATCAGTTAATTCTATCATTGTCATCATCTAGTCTAGTCACTACCACGATGATGATAGAATTAACTGATGAGGACATAATTCTATCGTATGTCAGCTCTATTTCTATATTAATATCTGAGGTAAATTCCTCCAATACCACTGAGATTCTTTAGACATGCTAAAATTTTACGTTAATTTGGGAAGTATTGATGCCTTATTAGACTTTCCAACCAAAAACAGGAAGAGTGTGAGTTTTCATTTGGTCAGGTCTTTTTTTTTTTTCTATTTCTTATTAAATGTTCATATTCTAATGCCTTCTGGAATAGTTAACCCTATACTACTCAGTTCTTGATCAGCATTGCTAACTTCAGATTCCTAGAATCTATGCAGGATGTAGGAAGATTCAAACTTGAGGTGATATTTCTCCTCATTCCCTACAAGGTCTCTTCCATCAATTAATGCCACTTGTATTTATTTTTTGCTGTGAAAGGATGTTATGAGCAGTGCTTCAGTCTCTGTAAGGACATGAGTCCATTTTTCTCCCTAGAATTGCTGGCTATTCTGATAATTTAGGTCTACATCTTCTTGGACTAGCTTCCTACAATCATCTGTTTCCTTTTTCAAGCACAATGTCAAGGCCCAAGGCCAGAAATGCATGGCCATAAGCCAAGAACAGAATTAGTCTATAGGCTAGAGCAGCAGTTGTTGCTGATGGAAGGCGTGTGTGGGTGTGAGTGTGTGTGTATTTGTGCATATTAAGGACACCTGCTTATAAGTCTCTGGAGAAAAGAATTTTTTCTCATAATTGTCAAGCTCTACTTCCCCTCTGTTGCACTTTGTTGATTATAAAATATTTGTTCTGAATGATAATTATCTGGCATGGGGTGGGGGGAAGTGTAGCAATCTAATAAAGAAATATGTCATTATGCTCATAGTTAATCCATTTAAACTTGTTTATTTAGCAATGGGAGCTTCCAAATATTTTTGGGTATTAACATGTCATGCTTAGACGTAATTAAGTCTTTTCGTTTTAATTTACTTACATCATGTCTGCTATCTTCAAAAGAAATATCACTTGGTCTACCACTCAGCATGGAAAAGTGGATTTAAAAAATAAATAATTTGTTCTGAAATTTGCCCATAAAATGTTTACAAAATGGAATAATTTTTAAACTATCGATAAATAATATATGTATATATCTGATACATATGTATACATATATAATATTTTTTCTCCAAATAATGATCCTAAACTGAATCAAAGTTTCAAGATCTACAAGATTCTTGATGACAACAATAACAACAACAAAAAATAAATCAAAACAAAGTCTCATAAGATAGGCAGGACAAAGTCAAATTGTTGTGAAATGTATGCTACATGGGTCATCTCTTTTGGGACCATGAGATCAGTTTTTTGCAAGATAAAATAGCTTGAATCAGGCATTTTTAATTAGAATAGTTTACAACATAATCCCATTACTCTAATTAAAGAACTGAACATAGTATTTTTACGCACTCCTTGATAACTTTAAAAATAGATATCAACATTCATACTTAAAATTCCACATTAAAACAAAAATCCTGAGATCCAATAGATTAACATGAGTTATTATAAGAAGAAACTTCTGAAATATTGGTTGCTCCTTGTTATTGCACTGTGCAACACTTTCAAGGGTCATGAGAAGACACCCAAGATTTAGAACATTTCTTTGACTGAATTACTTCCTTGTAATTTACCACAAATCCTTCAATTAAGACAAAAAGCCTTGAATTATTGCAATAATAATCTGAATCTTTGACTCTGTTTATGCTGTTGCTTCAAAGAAATCAATGCTATCCTGTGAAAATCATTGAAGGAGAGAGCAATAAATACACTATACTATTTTTGAGACTAAGTCTTTAATAATCAACCACAAATAATTCCCAGTTCAGAAACCAGCTTTTCTAGAATAAAAAGAATCCACTTTAAAATATATTTTTAAGTGTATCTTTCATTCTCAAAAAACAGAAAATATGTGAGTCCATAGCTATTGCTCTAGGTTCTGCAATGCTCCTTCAACATTCCTTCTGGGGATTTAAATGGATTTAATTTTTAATGGAATGAAATTTAATAAAACTGTCCCTCATTGCAAAACACCAGTGATTGGAATAGCTACTATAACACAAGCTTTCTACTTTTCATCCAACTTTTCATTACTAAAGGATTTGATTGTAGTACTTTTTTCAAGCCACCCCTTTCATCCTTAAATATTAACTTTATTTCAACTGTCCTTCTAACATCTTGCCCAGCCCTTTCTTGCTTCTAACCTTAGCAGCCCAGTTTAAAAAAAAAAGTAACAAGTAGGTTCTCCATGTTCAGGAAAGTGTACCAAGTTGTGGATTTCTTCAGAGGACAATTTGAGTTATTAACTTCCAGGACTGGAATAACAGTCCAAACTCTCACCTCCTTGGTAATATCCCCATCAGATTGTGTACATCATCTAGTTAATCTAATTCCAAGGAATCTATCATCTTTCATAGCTGACCATTTTGTTCTGAATAGTACTAATGTGACTCATTTGTGTCCTCCTCTTTGCAACCCCATGGACTCTAGCCTGCCAGGCTCCTCTGTCCATGAAATTCTCCAGGCAAGAACACTGGAGTGGGTAGCCATTCCCTTCTCCAGGGGATCTTCCCGATTCAAGGATGGCACTGGGTCTCCAGCATTGTAGGCAGATTCTTTATCATCTGAGCCACCAGGGAAGCCCAGTGTGAAGCCTTTGAAAGTGACTATTCAAAGGAATGCCTGGATGTACATAAAGAAGTCTATTCTGTCATTTTTGAGACAGCATTTAACATTTTTGAACAAAAAATGCCTTCCCCTTTCTGCATTAAGGTTTTGGCACATTGTTCAAGTCCATTCCCTCACCCTTTCTTATCTGGGTATAGTCCAATTTGCTAATGTTCCTCTTACAATGAGGCTTCCAGAACAGAGTAAGTTTCAGACAGTCTAATCAGTGAAAACTAAATAAAAATCCTAATCTTGTGGTTTTACTCCTTAACATGGAATTTGGGGTTTTTTTTTTGGGGGGGGCGATATCAAATTGTTGTTTTATTTTCAATTTATAGCTAAAATCTATGGACTTTTTCATTTGATAAGTTACCAAGCTGGTCTCCTTTTTAGACCTGTGTGAAGAAATTCTCCTTGTTTTCTTTTGCACTAAAATTAACTTCTTTGACTGTCCAGCAGTTAAGACTCTGCACTTCCACTACAAGGAGCATGGGTTCACCCCTGGTCAGGTAACTAAGATCCCACAGGCCTTACAGTGTGGCCAAAAGAAAATAAAAAAGAAAAATAGAATCAGAAAATTACTTAAATAGCCACAATTCCACTAATCTAAGTGTACCAAATCAATCATTTAAAATTTTCTCTTATATCTTTCCTTATGCTTAGTAATACTCCAATTATATGTACCACTTTGTTATTTCATTTTACATTATGTCATAAGTATGTTTACATATTTCTACATGAATTCCAAATTTTTCATCCTATTTAAATCTTCTGCAAATTTTCCATCAAGTTAATATACCACGATGTCATTAGACATTTCCAGTATTATTATTATAAATAATCCAAAAAAAAATCCTACTTATTTCATAGGATTATAAGGTTAGATGAACTCTTCTATGAATCTATAGTACTATTGCCAAACTGCTTTCAAAATGGAAGGATAGGACTTCTCTGGCAGTCCAGTGGTTAAGACTCTGCACCTTTACTGCAGGGGCAGAGGTTTGATCCCTGTTGGGGAAGTTCTGCGCACCAAAGAATGTAGTCAGAAACAAAAAGGAGATGCAGATGCTAGGCTTCCCCTGACTCTGCAGGAATGACAATCCCTAGGACTGCCTTCTAAGCATACAAGGATATCTTTGTTTCCCTCAAATTAATGGATGTGTATTATAGATTTGGGGCCTTCCCAGGTGGCTCAGTGGTAAAAAAAAAAAAATCTGTCTGCCAATGCAGGAGACGCAGTTTCCATCCTTGGGTCCAGAAGATCCCCTGGAGAAGGAAATGGCAACCCACCCCAGTGTTCTTGCTTGGGATAATCCTATAGACAGAGGAGCCTGGCAGACTACATCCATGGGCTCTCAAAGAGTTGGACACAACTGAGTGACTGAGCATGCACACATGCATTATAGGTGTATATTATAGGTTTAGCCTCTTAATTAGAAAATGAAGAGCCATTACTATCCTTTTATACTTTATGCCAAATTCCCTAGCAGTACTATGCAAGCATCTTTTTATAATCTGACTCCACCTTACCTTTCCAACCCTCCCCTCTTCCTCTAGATGGAGTTAATAACCTCTATCTGTGCATTCCAATAGCCAGTGTCTGAGTAAGATATACAGCTCATCACATTGTTTCATAATGGAAGTCTATCTACATCTTTGTCTTTCACCTAGACTGTGAGATTTTCAAGGGAAGGATGAGGATGAGGTCTTCATTTTTCTATTACCAGTACCTACAAGTATACTGGTACAACAGACTGGAACAACAGACTGGTTCCAAATAGGAAAAGGAGTATGTCAAGGCTGTATATTGTCACCCTGCTCATTTAACTTATATGCAGAGTACATCATGAGAAACGCTGGGCTGGAGGAAGCACAAGCTGGAATCAAGATTGCCAGGAGGAATATCAATAACCTCAGATGTGCAGATGACACCACCCTTATGGCAGAAAGTGAAGAAGAACTAAAGAGCCTCTTAATGAAAGTGAAAGAGGAGAGTGAAAAAGTTGGCTTAAAGCTCAACATTCAGAAAACTAATATCATGGCATCTGGTCCCATCACTTCATGGCAAATAGATGGGGAAACCGTGGAAACAGTAGCTGACTTTGTTTTTCTGGGCTCCAGAATCACTGCAGATGGTGATTGCAGCCATGAAATTAAAAGACACTTAAACTCTGGTTTTCTGGTAAGCAGGCTGAGCTGACCCCTAAAAATGGTGCGCTATTCACTCGACCCAGAAAACCCCACAAAATCATGCAAATCAAAAGGTTCCAATCTTCGTGTTCACTTTAAGAACACTCGTGAAACTGCCCAGGCCATAAAGGGTATGCATATCCGAGAAGCCACCAAATGTCTGAAGGATGTCACTTTAAAGAAGCAGTGTGTGCCATACCATCGTTACAATGGTGGAGTTGGTAGGTGTGCACAGGCCAAACAGTGGGGCTGGACACAGGGTCGGTGGCCCAAAAAGAGTGCTGAATTTTTACTACACATGCTCAAAAGTGCAGAGAGTAATGCTGAACTTAAGGGCTTAGATGTAGATTCTCTGGTCATTGAGCACATCCAAGTGAACAAAGCCCCCAAGATGCGGCGCAGGACTTAGAGAGCTCACGGTCGGATCAAACCCTACACGAGCTCTCCCTGCCACACTGAGATGATCCTTACTGAAAAACAACAGATTGTTCCTAAACCAGAAGAGGAGGTTGCACAGAAGAAAAAGATATCCCAGAAGAAACTGAAGAAACAAAAACTTATGGCCTGGGAATAAATGCCACAGAAAATAAATGCAAATAAAAGTAAAAATAAATAAATAAATAAAAGACATTTACTCCTTGGAAGGAAAGTTATGACCAACCTAGACAGCATATTAAAAAGCACAGACATTACTTTGCCAGCAAAGGTCCGTCTAGTCAAGGCTATGGTTTTTCCAGTGGTCATGTATGGATATGAGAGTTGGACTGTAAAGAAAGCTGAGCACCAAAGAATTGATGCTTTTGAACTGTGGTGTTGGAGAAGACTCTTGAGAGTCCCTTGGACTGCAGGGAGATCCAACCAGTCCATCCTAAGGGAGATCAGTCCTGGGTGTTCATTGGAAGGACTGATGCTGAAGCTGAAACTCCAATACTTGGGCCACCTGACGCGAAGAGCTGACTCATTTGAAAAGATCCTGATCCTGGGAAAGATTGAGGGCAGGAGGAGAAGGGATGACAGAGGATGAGATGGTTGGATGGCATCACTGACTCAACGGACATGGGTTTGGGTGGAGTCTGGGAGTTGGTGATGGACAGGGAGGCCTGGCGTGCTGCGGTTAATGGGGTTGCAGGGAGTTGGACACAACTGAGCAACTGAACTGAACTGAACTGAACAAGTGTACCTGACATAAAGAATAAGTGTTTTGTGAAGGAACAGAGAAAGACCACCCATTCCATCTTTTCTGCAATAGTGATACTGCTATAACGGTACCTTCTTTTTTCTAAGATGCGTTTCATTGATTACGGCTAATGTTGAGTATTTTCCTGTACTTAATCATTGAATCATCAGTTGTGTGATTGTTGATATTCTTTGCCCATTTATATGTTGGGATAGGCTTTTATACTGCTATCATCAATCTGAATGTTCATTTTTCACTTTGCAAAAGCTTATATAACATTCATGATTTTCCAGGTGTGGCTCTAAGTGCTTCCTAAGTATCAACCCATTTAATACTAGCAAAAACCCTTGGAGATAAATGCTTTTAGAGGCACAGAGAAATTAACTCACTCACCCAAAGTCACACAGCTAGTAAGGGGTAGACCAGGATTTGAACCTAGGGACTTCAGAGTTCAGGCTCCTAATCTTTATTTTATGCTATCCCTAATTATATTTTAATATTTATTTTTTATAATATTGCTATAATAAAACTAGTCGGTGGTTGTGCTATTTATTTTAGTTACTTTATTTTCAGTTGTACTCACATTTTGAAAATAATTTGTGCCCAGAGCTATCCAAACCAAAGCTGGATTATGATCCAGAGCCCGGCTCCCTCAAATAGGTTTGTTGTTTTTAATGCTGATTTGCCTAGCCTGGCATTTGACACGCTATTGTGGTCCCCAGGAGCCTCACACCCACTGACTCTTCCCTCCCCTGCTCCACGTGCAATCCTGATTGTGAAGATGTTTCCTTTGTTTCTGGAATGTAATTCACTCTCCCTGCTGAGACTGAGACTCTTTTATGCATAGAACTGACTTTCCCCACAGATTGCCCAGCTTCTTCTGCTGCAAACAGTAGAAAGCAGATTGTACTTTCCACAACTATCAGGCAGAAGACTGTATCAGACAGTAAGATGTTTCCTGTGAGACTAAGGCCACCTCCCCTTTGGGGTATTATGATCTTAAACTGCTGTTTATACCCACAGAAACCATAGAGTTTCTTAGAGTGTGAATTCAGACCCCCACCCTCAAAGCACAGCGCAGAGCACCGCGCAAAGCAAAGCGCCAGTCATCTTCCCACCCTCCACCCACCCACCGCCTCAGCCTCCTCCGCCACTTCTTGGCTTATTTCATTAGCCACTGTCCGTATGCAGGCATTCCAGCTGTCCTCATCGCACTGAGAGAATCTGTTAGCCTTCTGTACATTTTGTTCACAATTCAAAGCTTAGAAAGTTGCCAAACCTTGCAAAACGTTGGGACTGAAAGGCGAGACTCACGCTCTTGCTTTAAAGTTTTTGTTTTGTTTTCAGTTTTAGGCAATAAACATTTCATCTGTCAAGGGCTCAGGGATATGAGCTTGCGGTGGATGAGCTACCTGCAATAAAACTTCATTTGCCAGGAGGGGTAATTCTCAAATTCCCATCTTAGTTTTCTTTGATCATATACTCTGGTAATGAATCTAGGGAGTCTTTTAATTCCAGTTATTGACTTCTAGGTAGTAAATGAACGCTAATTAGGTAAGATTATCCCTTGAGGTAAAACAATAATGTGAGGAGGGTAAAAACACTTGAAGTGTTTCATTGAAGATCAGAAAGGGGTATTATACTTTGTATTATATTTTTTTTCTTCCTTTAAAGTTCAGTCTCATTAATTTGATCCATTAATCCACCTTTCAGCATTCTTCTGAATATGAATTCTGTTTCTAATATATTCACACCAGCAAACTGATTATCTAAAATTTGATTTAAAATGTCTCCTGTGTTTTCATTCCATTTACTGTTGTCCTATGCATGACCCCCCACATACACTCAGGGTCTCCCTTCTCACTGGACCACCTCAGCATCCACACAGCTATACTATAGTGCAGTCTACATTTCTCTCTTCTGTCCTTCATGTTGCTATAAGGGACTTTGCAAAATACCATGCCAAAATCCAGATAGATCGTTTACACAGATTTGCCTGATAAAACAAAGTATTTGTGTTAACGGAAGGATAAGGTGTCCCTAGGGATTTTATGATATGTGTTTGTTTTTTTTCTTAATTATATTTCTCTTCTGTATTCACAAGGTAAAGTTGATATGGGATATCCCTAAGTGGCTATGAACTTTGTTCCATCCTAGTAGTTCCTGCAGGTTTCAGAAGTAAGTCTATCTACTCCTAAGGTCCCTCATGTAATAATAGTTTGCCAAAGTTCCCCTAAGTCTGATAACTTTTCTCAGAAGGAGACATTAAAACCTTCAGAAAGTGGAATTTGAAGTTACTTTATTGGGTTCATCAGATATTTCTTGATCACTGGATTTGAATAAAATAGTTTTCCAGTAGTATTGTATTAATATCTAGACAGCTGATTTATTTATAGTCATCAAGAAATAGAATTTTTTTTTAGCAGAATAGAATGGGTGCTTTTATCATAAAAAATCATTTTATTTTCACAATTCAGCTATTGCCATTATTTATAAAGATAGAATTCTTCCCACTTTATCCCAGGTGGCTTCTATCTTCATACACATAGCCCTCACCACTTCTAGTCCATCATTTCATTAACCTTTTTAAAGTTGATTTCAAGCAAAACTGGAAGCACAAAGTTCCAGGTACACCTAACTAATAGTTCAGTATTCTGATCACTTACAAAATTCAACTTCTGCCTCAGAGGTTATTGTGTATTACAAAATTATTTTTCAATGTCTCATTTATATGAAAGTTGTTTTACAGCCAGAAGCTTAAAATTTGGAATAAAAGTCCTAAAATGATTGCATGTAAAAGGTGTCCATCCTAGCCAATGTTAACTCTAGCAACCTTGCCCTGTTTCCTATTTCATAATAGAAATGAAATCCTTATGAAAATCTTAACATTTTTCTTGTTCTAGGGATTTTCTTGTGTGTGTGCATACTCAGTTGTGTTTGACTCTTTTCGACCCTATGGACTGTAGCCCTCCCGGCTCCTCCATCCATGGGATTTTTCAGGCAAAATACTGGAGCGAGTTGCCATTTGCTACTCCAGATCTTCCCAACCCGGGTTGAACCCACATCTCCTGCATTGCAGGTGGGTTATTTACCACTGAACCACCAGGGAAGCCCATGGATCTTCTTAGCTGAATGCATATACATACATGCTTTTAAATTAGTGCTTTCCCTTGGCAAATGCTTATACTTTTCTCTAGTGTCCCAGAGCTAGAACTGTTAGTTTAACTCCTCACCATTCTGAAAAGAGAATCTAATAGAAATTTCTATTTTTAGGTTTTACAGTTTTAGAGCAAATTTACTTTACTGGTCCTGACTTTTGGTAATCTCTCTTTCCAGAGAACAAGGCCATTCATACATTCTGTAATTAAGAAATGAATGAATACCCCAATAAATACTGCTGCTGCTGCTAAGTTGCTTCAGTCGTGTCTGACTCTGTGCAACCCCATAGACGGCAGCCCACCAGGCTCCTCTGTCCCCAGGATTCTCCAGGCAAGAACACTGCAGTTGGTTGCCATTTTCTTCTCCACCAATGAATACCACAAAGTATAAAATGCAAAAGCTAGTACTAGTGTTGATTTCTTAAACACAGTATTGGGTTTCTTTTCAATGACTCATTGGCAACACTAACTGAGCAACTGTTTCCTACTATGAAAGGCATCCTTTTCCTATAACATGGCATCCAAAGTAACAGGTTCAAAACCTACTCTTTCAGCTTTAACTATCAAGCACTATTTTGTTTGTATGTTTTGTATACCCAATATGTGGATCCTAACTTTTCCTTCAAAATCCAACCTTACAAATAAACAAGCAATATATATATGGCTTCATCTGTAGTCACATATATTTGAGCTCAGTTTAGTAAGGTTTTGTAAATGGGCAATTAACACCTTTGCATATTTAGTTAAAGAGCTAGTTTAATTGTGATGTTAATTGTCTACCTTTTGTCCTGATCTGTTTTATTTTAATGTAGGCATCAAGCAAAGAAATAAAATGATAATCTGTAGTCAAAAAGATATTTAGAAAACATTCATGTCCTTATTTATATATTACAGGGTAATGAGTGCAATGGAAAGTGTTAAATTCCTGTGTAGTGATGAGTCAGTTTTGCCCTGTGGCTATACCAATAACTGAATAAAGCAAACTTGCCCTTTTCTGTGGCTGACGGAATTACCGCGTGTTCATGCACCATAATTAGTGACACTCCACACTCTCAGGAATCTTAAAGTGTGGAAAGCAAATGGAAAAAGAGTATTATCTAATGCACCAACAATTCAAATGTGTATGTGATAAAATGGTTGCTTTTAGTACAGCATGCATGGAATGAGGTCTTTGGAATTTCTCAGTAGCAGGTGTTGGTATATAAATATACATCCTGAACTGTACATCTGGCCTCTCTCTGTTTCCCCTTCTCTGCTTCTTCTCTTTGTTAAGCCACTGACCTTATTGCTCATTCAAGAATAACTCACCAGAAATGACTGTCATGTTCTTCAGATTAGAATAACAAATGTGCATTATTTTGTGTTATCATGAAATTCACTTAGAGTATCTCTTTTAAGATGGATGAATTGTTTATTCTGAAATAAATGGCTTTTTTTAAGCTATAAGAGCTCCATTATTTGATTATGCTAAATATAGCATTAGTGCCTAGTATACAGTCTTCTGATTAAAAGCTCTATGAAAAATATGTTGTGTGCAGTATACTTTTAACAAATTTATTGTTATTTGCCTGAAGGTCATCATCTGCTCCTAAATGTGAGATTTTTCCAAGATTGGAGAAATGACATTTATTTAGTCAAATGTCCAGTTTTCTAGCTTCCAAGACTAACTTTAAGTCCCTGATATTACACTATATTTCAGGGTAATTTACCAGACATTTAGAGTCAAGTTTTTACCCTTGGACTTCTTCAGTTCTAGAAGGGACATGACTCATCTTGACTATAATTGATTATATTCTAGGTAGTGACCCCTTTCCTGACTGCAGAATTCAGCCAAATATACAACCTAAAGGCTTACAAAATGTTTGCCCCATGCACGTAGGCTAAATAACTGAATAGACTTTTCCTCATTTGTTTCATTTTGAAAAACTGGAAAATCCCTTTATAATCCATTCTGTTATACCACATGCTTACTGATTGATGAGACACTTCAAAGATGTAACCCTGCACAGAAACTTCCAAATAAAGTTTGATTAACAATCTCAGCTGGGTTGCTAATGCCACAGAGCAGGGTCTGAACTACTTGCTTCCTGCACATGCAGCATCTAGGCTAGAGCCTGGCGATGTCAGGAACGGCGTTTGGTTTGTCCACTAGGTGAAGTTGATGGACTGGCTAATTGTAGTTGTGACTGAACCACTCAGCAATCCTGTCATTAGAGGTTCTTCCAAGACTAATGAGAATCTTCACTGGCCTTAAAAAGGTAAGAACCAAGGGTTCCACCTGACATTCCACCTCAGATAGGAGGGAAACCATATGATTTACTCGTGCCTTTAACTGGTTTCTGAATGGTCCAGTCACCTACTAATGATATGGTAAGTCAGATCAGATTATAGAAGAACCTTTGGTTTTGAGAAAACTACTTCTACATCAACCTGTACTAAACTGGCTTGTTACTAACCTCAGAAATTAAAAAGGTCTCTACAAGCTCAACAATAATACTATTTTGTGATCATCAGAATGATATTTACAAATCTTTGTTAATGATTTATAGGAAAATATTCTCATTTCAAGTAACATAGGAAAATTAAGATATCATACAATCACAGTATTTTTTTTAATTATTAGAAAAATAAACTGGAAAGAAAGACATCAAAATAAGTGATTATCTCTGGGTGGTGGAATTATTTGTATTTTCTTATTTTAATTTTCCCATATATTCCAGTTTTTCTACAATAAACAGATACTATATGTATAATTCTAAAACTTTTATGTTTAAAATGTTACCAAATCAGTATTCGAGCTTCATTTATTTCATTTCTAGATAATTATTCAGAGGACCTCTGCAGCTTAATTAAGATCTGTATTTTCACAACTGTCTGGGATAAGAACACAATTTTATTTGAATGAATGTGTGTCAATGCTTTTCTGAAAATAGAAAGAAAGCCTGAGCTAGAACTTGTCATCACACACAGAAAAATAATGTACACTTAGAGAAACTTCCTTGGAGGTCCAGTGGCTAAGACTGTACAATCCCTGGTCAGAGAACTAGATCCTACATGCCACAACTAAGAGTTCACATGTAACTAAAGATCCCACACACTGCAGCTAAGACCTGAAGAAGCCAAAAAAATAAATAAGCAAATATTTTTGAAATGAATGAATGAACACTTAGAGATGTCGATCTCTTTTTGTTATTTCTTTTTAAAAGGAAGGCATATAGGTATCTCATCTGTGTTCTGTTTCCCCACGCTAACCTGAATTCACAGTGGACAGTAACTGTCACCTACTGTATGGTATTTAAGGGAGAATCATAAGAATTGCTTTTATTATTATTTTTAGAAAAGGAATTTCCAATTGAGGTTGCTGAAAGTTTCAGTTCCTAGAGTTGAATATATCAGATAAGTGTGGTAACAAATTCCCTTTGTTCAGGGAAATTTACCAGGATGGAACTTTTATTTACATAAAATTACCGCCCATTGTTTCTGGAGAGTTTTGGGAAGTTACCATAAATGTAGTCTCTCTGGAATGCAGCCTGTCAGTTCCCAGTGCCTTACCAGGAATATGTGAGGAGAGGAGTCCTAGGAAAGAGACTGCAGACTTCAATGGTCTGGGCAAGTAGTCATCAATCATTATGGCTAGAATAGTACGATAAATGTGACTCCAAGCTAAGGAAAAGAGGTGTGTTGCTTATGCATAAATAATCTAGTCTTTATAGTGTATCAAATCACAGAGCTTGTGATGTTAGGTCAATTCAATGACCCATTTTGATTTCTCAGTTTCACCTGTTAAAATGTGTCTAGCAAATGCTTCTCTAAAAAAAAAATGTGTTTCATATTGTGCTTTCAATTCTACCTCATTCCTGATACTTTCCTCTGTGACTTACCTAAGAAATTGTCATTCCATTCTTGTAAGTCTCTTATTGTTGTCCTTTCAATACCTTCCTCTCGGCCAAGCTAACATTCCTCTCCTATCTATAAGAAGAGAATTGTGCCCTCTCCTGCAACGAACACAACAAATTGCTTCAGAAAAAAAGATGGAATAAGCCAGCTTTATATTCTTGATGGGTTATCGGAGGAGTTCATA